>NW_017191076.1:0-10961 GCF_001704415.2 Capra hircus
GGCCTCATCTCGCCTGGAGGGGAGAACCTTCCTGGATTTTCTCGAGTTGCGACAGGTGCTCTCGACTCACGACGGGGACCTCAGGGACCTGCTCTGGTGGCCTCTGGAAAGGCCATTCCCTATGCGAGTTGCTCGGGGCCTCTCGGGATTCCTCTCCCGTCGATGCCGGGGCCTACGATCTCGGGTGGAGTGGGTGCCGGAACCTGAGGATTCCTCTCCAGTGCAGACATGGATCTTGGGGTACTTCTGGAGTCTCCCCACGGGAGTCAGTCCTCGTCTCGAGTGGGGGCATGCACGTGCGCTTTCTTCCTGATCTGTAGCAGCAGTGTTCCACTTCCTTCGCTTGTATCAAGGGATCTGTGGCTTTCGCTCGAGGTTTTCCCTCGAGGCTTTCCCACAGGGCTGTCCCACGTGCCACCGTGGGTGTGAGTCGATCCTCGGCTTGAAAGTCGAGGCAGTGCAGGGAAAACAGGCTTCCCTGGAATGGACTGAGATATCTGGGGACTCTGGGAATGGTGGCACGACCCTGGAGTTCCTCTCGCCTTTCCTGTGGAGAGCGCCCCCTCTTGAGCTGCGATGGGAAGGCCAGGATTTCTTTCCGAACACGCAGGGAAAGGAACCCTCCTCTCGAGCTAGAGGCGGAAACGGGTCTCCTCTGGATATGGCGGGACTCTCGTGCTTCCTCTCGAGTGGAGACGGTATGTCGGGGAACTTCTTCAGTTGTAGCAAGGGTGTGAAGGACCCTCTGGAAGTTCCAGAGGTTAGGTGTGATTAGCCTCGAGACGCCTCAGCGGAAATGGGCCTCATCTCGCCTGGGGGGAGAACCTCCTGGATTTTCTCGAGTTGCGGCAGGTGCTCTCGACTTACGACGGGGACCTCAGGGACCCGCTCTGGTGGCCTCAGGAAAGGCCAGTCCGCATGCGAGTTGCTCGGGGGCTCTCGGGATTCCTCTCCCGTCGATGCCGGGCCTAAGACTGCCAGGAGCCAGTGTGAGGAAGCCCGCCCGTGACAAGGTTATGAGGAAGGAAGCTGACATACGCAAGGCTGCTCAGACTTCAGGGACCTCTCTGGAAATTTTTAAGCATGTACCCCAACAAAAATCTGCCGGTTTTTTGTGCTCTGCTTTTTCTCTCTTCTGACCTTTTCTGGAAAAAGTCAATTCAGGGCGTTATTCTTCTGCATTTGAAAGAGTGTTTCAATCCAAAAACCCTCTGATGGCTTTCTAGCCTGCCTGTAGAACTCGTACAGCTGCGCTTGTGATTGTTTGAGGCCTCCTGACCGCAGGAGGCACAGGAAGCTTAAAACATCCTAGGAATGCAGGAGCTTCCGAGGAGTCAAAATCTTTAGAATAGGACTGATTAAAAGTTTCATTTTTTGGGTCAATGCTTGCTGCCAAATTTTCATATCCTTTATTTTTAGATATAGTTGGTATATAGAAAAACAAGTAGTAGACCTGGTATTAGCAACATTAGATCTTTGAGTTAAGTACCTTCTTTGTTATAACCCACTGCACCTTTGTTCTATAGAGATGTAACTTTAATGCTTTAAGGAGATGCAGATTAAAGAAAAACACTTCAGGGGAAACAAAATTAACATTCATTAAGGAAGAGAGCCAAAAAGTGTTAACAAGCCTCTTGGCCAGAAGATAATGTAAATCACCTGAGACCTTTTGTATACAAAATGATATACAGAAAGAATCTGGGTTGCGAGCACTACATAATTTTGTGTTATCCATTGATCTCCATGTTTTATCAAAAGTATAAAAGGCCTTCTGAACAATGAATGAGGAGGCCAGGGGCCGGGGGCCAGTTTCTCGGACCAGCTTCTCGAACTAGTCTCTCAGCCTGGTTTCTTGGGACTCTGGCTCCCCCCGTGTCTTTCTCTCTCTTTCTTCTTCTCTACCTTTCCTTCTCTCTGCTCTTTACTATAACTTCAGGCTGAATCTCCACCTGGAGTGCGGAGGCTCGCCAGGTCTACTTACTTGCCCTGGCTGTTAAGACCCGCACGAAAGGGAGCTTAAGGCGAGGCACCCTTAGATATTCAAGCGGGCGCCGGTGGCCCAACGTAGGTGGTGCAAATTCCTTGTCCTGAATTTTATTGGCCTTCCGCGTAAACCAAGCTATTCAGCCCTCTTCCTCCACTTAATCTTCTTACTACACTATAGTTTCCTAATCTAATCTTACATTAATAAATAAACAAGTCTTTCCACGCCAACGCCGGCCACCCTTCGAATTCCCTGGATCCACCGGGGCTGGACCCCGGCATAAGACCTTGTGTGGAGTCGGGTGCGGAACCTGAGGATTCCTCTCCAGGGCTGACATGGATCTTGGGGTACTTCTGGAGTCTCCCCAAGGGAGTCAGTCCTCGTCTCGAGTGGGGGCATGCACGTGCGCTTTTCTCCCCAGCTCTAGCAGCAGTGTCACGCTTCCCGTCGAGTGGATCAAAGGATCTGTGGCTTTCCCTCGAGGCTTTCCCACGAGGCTTTCCCACGTGGCTTTCCCACAGGGCTGTCCCACGTGCCACCGTGGTGTGAGTCGATCCTCGGCTTGAAAGTCGAGGCAGTGCAGGAATAAAGGTTTCCCTAAATGGACTGAGACATCTGGGGGACTCTGGAATGGTGGCACGACCCTGGAGTTCCTCTCGCCTTTCCTCTGGAGAGCGCCTCCTCTTGAGATGCGACGGAACACCGGGAATTCTTTCCCGACCACGCAGGGAAAGATCCCTCCACTCCAGCTAGGAGGCGGAAACAGCGCTCCTCTGGATGAGGAGGGACTCTCGTGATTCCTCTCGGAGTGGAGACGGTTATGTCGGGGAACTTCTTGAGTTGCAGCAAGGGTGTGAAGGACCCTTTGGAAGTTCCAGAGGTTAGGTGTGATTAGCCTCGAGACGCCTCCGCGGAAATTGCCCTAATCTCGCCTGGAGGGGAGAACCTCCTGGATTTTCTCCAGTTGCGGCAGTTGCTCTCGGCTTATGACGGGGACCTCAGGGACCCGCTCTGGTGGCCTCAGGAAAGGCCAGTCCCCAGCGAGTTGGTCGGGGGCATCTCAGGATTCCTCTCCCTGTCGATGCCGGGCCTAAAGACCTTGTGTGGAGTCGGTGCCGGAACCTGAGGATTCCTCTCCGGTGCTGACATGGATCTTGGGTACTTCTGGTGTCTCGCCAGGGGAGTCAGTCCTCGTCTCGAGTGGGGGTTGCACTTGCGCTTTCCTCCCGAGCTGTAGCAGCAATGTCACGCTTCCCTTCGCTTGGATCAAGGGATCTGTGCTTTCCCTTGAGGCTTTCCCACGAGGCTTTCCCACAAGGCTTTCCCACAGGGTTGTCCCACGAGCCACCGTGGTGTGAGTCGATCCTCGGCTTGAAAGTCGAGGCAGGCAGGGAAAACAGGTATCCCTGGAATGGACTGAGACATCTGGGGGACTCTGGGAATGGGTGGCACGACCCTGGAGTTCCTCTCGCCTTTCCTGTGGAAAGCGCCTCCTCTTGAGATGCGTCGGGAACGCCGGGAATTCTTTCCCAACAAGCAGGGAAAGGATCCCTCCTCTCGAGCTAGGAGGCGGAAATGGGCTCCTCTGGATGTGGGCGGGACTATCGTGCTTCCTCTCTTGTGGTGACGGGTATGTCGGGGAACTTCCTGAGTTGCAGCAAGGGTGTGAAGGACCCTTTGGAAGTTCCAGAGGTTAGGTGTGATTAGCCTCGAGATGCCTCAGCGGAAATGGGCCTCATTTCGCCTGGAGGGGAGAACCTCCTGGATTTTCTCGAGTTGCGACAGGTGCTCTCGACTTACGACGGGGACCTCAGGGACCCGCTCTGGTGGCCTCAGGAAAGGCCAGTCCCCATGCGAATTGCTCAGGGGTCTCTCAGGATTTCTCTCCCGTCGATGCGGGGCCTAAGATCTTGTGTAGAATCGGTGCCGTAACCTGAGCATTCCTCTCCAGTGCTGACATGGATCTTGGGGTACTTCTGGAGTCTGCCCAAGGGAGTCAGTCCTCGTCTCGAGAGGGGGCATGCACGTGCGCTTTCCTCCCGAGCTGTAGCAGAAGTGTCGCGCTTCCCTTCGCGTGGATAAAGGGATCTGTGGCTTTCCCTCGAGGCTTTCCCACAGGGCTGTCCCACGTGCCACTGTGGTGTGACTCTATCCTCAGCTTGAAAGTCCAGGCAGTGCAGGGAAAACAGGTTTCCCTGGAATGGACTGAGATATCTGGGGGACTCTGGAATGGCGGCACGACCCTGGAGTTACCTCTCACCTTTCCTGTGGAGAGCACCTCCTCTTTAGATGCGACAGGAACACTGGGAATTCTTATCCCGACCACGCCAGGGGAAGGATCCCTCCTCTCGAGCTAGGAGACGGAAACGGGGCTCCTCTGGATATGGGCGGGAGTCTCGTGCTTCCTCTCGATTGGAGACGGTATGTCGGGGAACTTCTTGAGTTGCAGCAAGGTGTGAAGGACCCTTTGGAAGTTCCAGAGTTTAGGTGTGATTAGCCACGAGACGCCTGAGCGCAAAATGGGCCTCATCTCGCCTGGAGGGGAGAACCGCCTGGATTTTCCCGAGTTGCGCGCAGGTGCTCTCGACTTATGACGGGGACCTCAGGGACACCTCTGGTGGCCTCAGGAAAGGACCAGTCGCCCATGGAGTTGCTCGGGGGCCCTCGGGATTCCACTCCCGTCGATGCCGGGCCTAAGATCTTGTGTGGAGCTGGTGGTCCGGAACCTGAGGATTCCATCTCCAGTGCTGACATGGATCTTGGGGTACTTCTGGAGTCTCCCCAGAGGAGTCAGTCCTCGTCTCGAGTTGGGGCATGCACGTGCGCTTTCCTCTAGAGCTGTAGCAGCAGTGTCGCGCTTCCCTTCGCGTGGATCAAGGGATCTGTGTGCTTTCCCTCGAGGCTTTCCCACGAGGCCTTTCCCACGAGGCTTTCCCACAGGGCCTGTCCCACGTGCCACCGGTGGTGTGAGTCGATCCTCGGCTTGAGAGTCGAGGCAGTGCAGGGAAAACAGGTTTCCCTGGAATGGACTGGAGACATCTCGGTGGACTCTGGGAATGGTGGCACGACCCTGGAGTTCCTCTCGCCTTTCCTGTGGAGAGCGCCTCCTCTTGAGATGCGACGGGAACCGCCGGGGAATTCTTTCCCGACCACGCAGGGAAAGGATCCCTCCTCTCGAGCTAGGAGGCAGAAACGGGGTCTCCTCTGGATGTGGGCGGGACTCTCGTGCTTCCTCTCAGTGGAGACGGGTATGTCGGGGAACTTCTTGAGTTGCAGCAAGGGTGTGAAGGACCCTTTGGAAGTTCCCAGATGTTAGATGTGATTAGCCTCCGAGACGCCTCAGCGGAAATGGGCCTCATCTCGCCTGGAGGGGAGAACCTCCTGGATTTTCTCGAGTTGCGGCAGGTGCTCTCGACTTACGACGGGGACCTCAGGGACCCGCTCTGGTGGCCTCAGGAAAGGCAGTCCCCATGCGAGTTGCTCGGGGCCTCTCGGGATTCCTCTCCCGTCGATGCCGGGGCCTAAGACCTTGTGTGGAGTCGGTGCCGGCAACCTGAGGATTCCTCTCCAGTGCTGACATGGATCTTGGGTACTTTCTGGAGTCTCCCCAGAGGGAGTCAGTCCTCGTACTCTGAGTCGGGGGCATGCACGTGCCGCTTTCCTCCCATAGCTGTAGCAGCAGTGTCACGCTTCCCTTTCGCGTGGTATCAAGGGATCTGTGTCTTTCCCTCGGACTTTCCCAGGAGGCTTTCCCAGGCTTTCCCACAGTGCTGTCCACGTGCTACCTTTTTGTGAGTCGATCCTCGCTTGAAAGTCGAGGCAGTGCAGGGAAAACAGGTTTCCCTGGAATGGAGTGAGATATCTGGGGGACTCTGGGAATGGTGGCACGACCCTGGAGTTCCTCTCGCCTTTCCTGTGGAGAGCGCCTACTCTTGAGATGCCTCGGAAACACCGGGAATTCTTTCCCGACCACGCAGGGAAAGGATCCCTACTCTCGAGCTATGAGGTGGAAAAGGGGCTCCTCTGAATATGGGCGGGACTCTCGTGCTTCCTCTCGAGTGGAGTTGCGTATGTCGGGGAACTTCTTGAGTTGCAGCAAGGGTGTGAAGGACCCTTTGGATGTTCCAGATGTTAGATGTGATTAGTCTCGAGACGCCTCAGTGGAAATGGGCCTCATCTCGCCTGGAGGGGAGAAACCGCCTGGATTTTATCGAGTTGCGGCAGGTGCTCCCGACTTACGACAGGGACCTCAGGACCCGCTCTGGTGGCCTCAGGAAAGGCCAGTCCCCATGCGAGTTGCTCGGGGCCTCTCGGGATTCCTCTCCCGTTGATGCCGGGGCCTAACACCTTGTGTGGAGTCGGTGCCGGAATCTGAGGATTCCTCTCCAGTGCTGACATGGTTCTTGGGGTATTTCTGGAGTCTCCCCAGGAGAGTGAGTCCTCGACTTGAGTGGGGGCATGCACGTGCGCTTTCCTCCCGCGCTGTAGCAGCAGTGTCGCGCTTCTCTTCGCGTGGATCAAGGGATCAGGGGCTTTCCTCGAGGCATTCCCACGAGGCTTTCCCACGAGGCTTTCCCACAGTTATGTCCCACGTTCCACTGTGGTGTGAGTCGATCCTTGGCTTGAAAGTCGAGGCAGTGCAGGGAAAACAGGTTTCCCTGGAATGGACTGAGACATCTGGGGGACTCTGGGAATGGTGGCACGACCCTGGAGTTCCTCTCGCCTTTCCTGTGGAGAGCGCCTCCTCTTGAGATGCAACGGGAACGCCGGCATTCTTTCCCGAGTACGCAGGGAAAGGATCCCTCCTCTCGAGCTAGGAGGCGGAAACGGGGCTCCTCTGAATGTGGGCGGAACTCTCGTGCTTCCTCTCGAGTGGAGACGGGTGTGTCGGGGAACTTCTTGAGTTGCAGCAAGGGTTGAAGGAACCTTTGGAAGTTCCAGAGGTTAGGTGTGATTAGCCTCGAGACACCTCTGTGGAAATGGGCCTCATCTCACCTGGAGGGGAGAACGTCCTGGATTTTCTCGAGTTGCGGCAGGTGCTCTCGACTTACGACGGGGACCTCAGGGACCCGCTCTGGTGGCCTAAGGAAAGGCCAGTCCCCATGGATTGCTCGGGCCCATCGGGTCCTCTCCCGTCGATACTAGACCTGGAGTCACTGCCAGAACCTGAGGATTCCTCTCCAGTGCTGACATGGATCTGGGGTACTTCTGTAGTCTCCCCAGGAGAATCAGTCCTCGTCTCGAGTCGGGGCATGAACGTGCTCTTTTCTTCGAGCTTTAGCAGCAGTCTCGTGCTTCCCTTCGCGTGGATCAAGGGATCTGTGGCTTTCCCTCGAGGCTTTCCCACGAGGCTTTCCCATGAGGCTTTCCCACAGGGCTGTCCCAGTGCCTCCTTGGTGTGAGTCGATCCTGGGCTTGAAAGTGGAGGCAGTGCAGGGAAAACAGTTTTTCCCTGGAATGGACTGAGACATCTGGGGGACTCTGCGAATGGTGGCACGACCCTGGAGTTCCTCTCGCCCCTCCTGTGGAGAGTGCCTCCTCTTGAGATGCGACGGGAACGACGGGAATTCTTTGCTAAACACGCAGGGAAAGTATCCCTCCGCTCGAGCTATGAGGGGGAAACGGGGCTCCTTGGATGTGTCAGGAGTCTCGTGCTTCCTCTCGAGTGAGACGGGTATGTCGGGGAACTTCTTGAGTTGCTGCAAGGGTGTGAAGGACCCTTTGGAAGTTCCAGATGTTAGATGTGATTAGCCTCGAGACGCCTCAGCGAAATAGGCCTGATCTCGCCTGGAGGGGAGAACCTCCTGGATTTTTCCGAGTTGCGGCAGGTGCTCTCACTTACAACGGGGACCTCAGGGACCCGTTCTTTGGCTCAGGAAAGGCCAGACCCCATGCGAGTTGCTCGTGGGCTCTCGGATTCCTCTCCCTTCGATGCCGGGGCCTAAGACCTTGTGTGGAGTCAGTGCCGGAACCTGAGGATTCCTGCTCCAGTGCTGACATGGATCTTGGGTACTTCTGGAGTCTCCCAGGGGAGTCAGTCTCCTCTCGAGTGGGGGCATGCACGTGTGCTTTCCTCCCAGCTTTAGCAGCAGTGTCACGCTTCCCTTTCGCGTGGATCAAGGATCTGTGGCTTTCCTCGAGGCTTTCCCACGAGGCTTCCTCACGATGCTTTCCACGAGGCTTTCCCACAGGGCTGTCCCACGTGCCACCATGGTGTGACTCGATCCTCGGCTTGAAAGACGAAGCAGTGCAGGGAAAACAGGTTTCCCTGGAATGGACTGAGACATCTGGGGGACTCTGGAATGGTGGCAAGACCCTGGAGTTCTCTCGCCTTTCTGTGGAGGTCGCCTCCTCTTGAGATGCGACGGGAACGCGGGAATACTTTCCCGAACACGCAGGGAATGGATCCCTCCTCTCAAGCTAGGAGGCGGAAACCGGGCTCTTCTGGATTTGGGCGGGACTCTCGTGCTTCCTCTCGAGTGGAGACGGGTAAGTCGGGGAACTTCTTGAGTTGCAGCAAAGGAGTGAAGGACCCTTTGGAAGCCAAGAGTTTAGGTGTGATTAGTTTGGAGACGCCTCAGCGCAAATGGGCCTCATCTCGCCTGGAGGGAGAACCTCCTGGATTTTCCCGAGTTGCGGCAGGTGCTCTCGACTTACGATGGGGACCTCAGGGACACCCTCTGGTGGCCTCAGGAAAGGCCAGTCCCATGCGAACTGCTCGTGGCCACTCGGGATTCCTCTCCGTCGATGCCGGGGCCTAAGATCTTGTGTGGAGTGAGTGCCGGAACCTGAGGATTCATCTCCAGTGGTGACATGGATCTTGGGGTACTTCTGGAGTCTCCCAGGGGAGACAGTCCTCGTCTCGAGTGGGGCATGAACCTGCGCTTTCCTTCTGAGCTGTAGCAGCAGTGTCGCGCTTCCCTTCACGTGGATCAAGGGATCTGTGTCTTTCCTCTAGGCTTTCCCACCAGGCTTTCCCAGAGGCTTTACCACAGGGCTGTCCACGTGCCAACGTGGTATGAGTCGATCCTCGGCTTGAAAGTCGAGGCAGTGCAGGAAAACAGGTTTCCTGGAATGGACGGAGACATCTGGTTGACTCTCGGAATGGTGCACGACCCTGGAGTTCCTCTCCCTTACCTGTGTAGAGCGCCTCCTCTTGAGATGCGACGGGAACGCCGGGAATTCTTTCCTGACCACGCAGGGAAAGGATCCCTCCTCTCGAACTAGGAGATGGAAACGGGGCTCCTCTGGATGTGCCGGGACTCTCGAGCTTCCTCTCAAGTGGAGACGGATATGTCGTGGAACTTCTTGAGTTGCAGCAAGGTTTGAAGGACCCTTTGGAAGTTCCAGATGTTAGATGTGATTAGCCTCCAGACGCCTCAGCGAAATGGGCCTTATCTCGCTGGAGGGGAGAACCTCCTGGATTTACTCGAGTTGCGGCAGGTGCTCTCGACTTACGACGGGACCTCAGGGACCCGCTCTGGTGGCCTCAGCAAAGACAAGTCCCATGCGAATTGCACGGGGGCCTCTCGGAATCCTCTCCCTCGATGCGGTTGCTAAGACCTGTGTGGAGTCGGTGCCGGAACCTGAGGATTCCTCTGCAGTGCTGACATGGATCTTGGGGTATTTCTGGAGTCTCCCAGGAGAGTGAGTCCTCGACTTGAGTGGGGGCATGCACGTGCCTTTCCTCCAAGCTGTAGCAGCAGTATCACGCTTCCCTTCGCGTGGATCAAGGGATCTGTGGCTTTCCCTCGAGGCTTTCCCACGTGGCATTCCTACAGGGCTGTCCACGTGCCACCGAGTGTGAGTCGATCCTCGCTTGAAGTCGAGGCAGTGCAGGGAAAAAGGTTTCCCTGAAATGGACTGAGACATCTGGGGGACTCTGGAATGGTGGCACTACCTGGAATTCCTCTCGCCTTTCTGTGGAGAGCGCTACTCTTGAGATGCGACGGAACGTCGGGAATTCTTTCCCGACACGCAGGAAAGATCCCTCCTCTCGAGCTAGGAGGCGGAAACGGGCTCCTCTGGATGTGGGCGGGCCTCTCGTGCTTCCTCTCGAGTGGAGACGGGTTATGTGGGGGAATTTCTTGAGTTGCAGCAATGGTGTGAAGGACCCATAGGAAGTTCCAGAGGTTTAGGTGTGATTTCCTCGAGACGCCTCAGCGGAAATGGGCCTCATCTCGCCTGGGGGGAGAACCTCCTGGATTTTCTCGAGTTGCGGCAGGTGCTCTCGACTTACGACGGGGACCTCAGGAACCCGCTCTGGTGGCCTCAGGAAAGGCCAGTCCCCATGCGAGATGCTCGGTGGTCTCTCGGGATTCCTCTCCCGTCGATTCCCGGCCTAAGACCTTGTGTGGAGTCATTGCTGGAACCTGAGGATTCCTCTCCAGTGCTGACATGGAGTTTGGGGTACTTCTGGAGTCTCCCCAGTGGAGTCAGATCTCGTCTCGTGTGGGGCATGCACGTGCGCTTCCTCCCGATCTGTAGCAGCATTTTCACGCTTCCCTTCGAGTGGATCAAGGATCTGTGGATTTCCCTCGAGGCTTTCCACGAGGTTTTCCCACGAGGCTTTCTCCACAGGGCTGTCCACGTGCCCCGTGGTGTGAGTCGATCCTCGGCTTGAAAGTCGAGGCAGTGCAGGGAAAACAGATTTCCCTGGAATGGACTGAGACATCTGGGAGACTCTGGGGAATGGTGGCACGACCCTGGAGTTTCTCGCCTTTCCTGTGGAGAGCGCATCCTCTTGAGATGGGACGGGAATGCCGGGAATTCTTTCCCCCCACGCAGGGAAAGGATTCCTCCTCTCGTCCTATGAGGCGGAAACGGGGTCCTGTGCATGTGGGCGGGACTCTCGTCCTTCCTCTCGAGTGGAGACGGGTATGTCGGCGAACTTCTTTTGAGTTGCAGCAAAGGTGGAAGGATCCTTTGGAAGTTCCAGAGGTTAGATGTGATTACCCTCGAGACGCCTCTGTGAAAT
>NW_017191077.1:0-10961 GCF_001704415.2 Capra hircus
TCGGGGCCTCTCGGATTCCTTCCCGTCGATGCCGGGGCAAAGACCTAGTGTGGAGTTGTTGCTGGAACCTGAGGATTCTCTCCAGTGCTGACATGGATCTTGGGGTACTTCTGGAGTTCCCCAGGGGAGCCAGTCCTCGTCTCGAGTCGGGGCATGCACGTGCGGTTTCCTCCCAAGCTGTAGCAGCAGTATCACGCTTCCCTTCGCGTGGATCAAGGGATCTGTGGCTTTCCCTTGAGGCTTTCACAGGAGGCTTTCCACGAAGTTTTCCCACAGGGCTGTCCCACGTGCCACCGTGGTGTGAGTCGATCCTCGGCTTGAAAGTCGAGGCAGTGCAGGGAAAACAGGTTTCCCCCTGGAATGGACTGAGACATCTGGGGGACTCTGGAATGGTGGCACGACCCTGGAGTTCCTCTCGCCTTTCCTGTGGAGAGCGCCTCCTCTTGAGAAGCGACGGGAACGCGGGGAATTCTTTCCCGACCACGCAGGGAAAGGATCCCTCCTTGCTCGAGCTAGGAGGCGGAAACTGGGCTCCTCTGGATGTGGGCGGAACTCTCGTGCTTCCTCTCGAGGTGAGACGGGTATGTCGGGGAACTTCTTGAGTTGAGCAAGGGTTGAAGGACCCTTTGGAAGTTCCGCGAGGATATTTTTGATTAGCCTCGAGACGCCTCAGCGGAAATGGGCCTCATCTCGCCTGGAGGGGAGAACGTTCTGGAGTTTCTCTAGTTGTGGCAGGCACTCTCGACTTACGACGGGGACCTCAGGGACCCGCTCTGGTGGCCTCAGGAAATGCCAGTCCCATTCGAGTTGCTCGGGGCCTCTCGGATTCCACTCCCGTCGATGCCGGGGCCTAAGATCTTGTGTGGAGTCGCTGCCGGAACCTGAGCATTCCTCTCTAGTGCTGACATGGATCTTGGGGTACTTTTGGAGTCTCCCAAAGGGAGTCAGTCCTCATCTCGAGTGGGGGCCTGCACGTACGCTTTCCTCCGAGCTGTAGCAGCAGTGTCGAGCGTGCAAGGGATCCTTTCTTGATCACTGTGGCTTTCACTCGAGCTTTCCCACGAGGCTTTCCCACGCACAGGGCTGTCCACGTGCCACCGTGGTGTGAGTCGATCCGCGGCTTGAAAGTCGAGGCAGTGCAGGGAAAACCGGTTTCCCTGAAATGGACTGAGAATCTGGGGTCTCTGGGAATGGTGGCACGACCCTGGAGTTCCTCTCGCCTTTTCCTGTGGAGAACGCCTCTTCTTGAGATGCAACGGGAACGCGGGGAATTCTTTCCCCCCACGCAGGGAAAGGATTCCTCCTCTCGAGCTAGGAGACGGAAATGGGGCTCCTCTGTTTGTGGCGGGACTCTCGTGCTTCCTCTCGAATGGAGACGGGTATGTCGGGAACTTCTTGAGTTGCAGCAAGGGTGTGAGGGACCCTTTGTAAGTTCCAGATGTAGATGTGATTAGCCTCAAGATGCCTCAGCGGAAATGGGCCTCATCTCGCCTGGAGGGGAGAACCTCTTGGATTTTCTCGAGTTGCGACAGGTGCTCTCGTCTTACGTCAGGGATTTCAGGGACCCGTTCTGGGTGGCCTCAGGAAGGGCCAGTCCCCATGCGAGTTGCTCGGGGGCCTCTCCGAATTCCTTTCCCGTCGATGCCGGGGCCTAAGAACTTGTGTGGAGTCGGTGCCGGAACCTGAGGTTTCCTCTCCAGTGCTGACATGGATCTTGGGGTACTTCTGGAGTCTCCCCAGGGGAGTCAGTCCTCGTCTCGAGTGGGGCATGCACGTGTGCTTTCCTCCCGAGCTGAAGCAGCAGTGTCACGCTTCCCTTCTCGTGGATCAAGGGATCTGTGGCTTTCCCTTGAGGCTTTCCCTGGAGGCTTCCCCAGAATGTTTTCCCACAGGGCTGTCCCACGTGCCACCGTGGTGTGAGTCGATCATCGGCTTGAAAGTAGAGGCAGTGCAGGTAAAACAGGTTTCCCTGGAATGGACTGAGACATCTGGGGGACTCTGGAAATGGTGGCACGACCCTGGAGTTCCTCTCGCCTTTCCTGTGGAGAGCGCCTCCTCTTGAGATGCGACGGCAACGCGGGGAATTCTTTCCCACGACTCAGGGAAAGGATCCCTCCTCTCGAGCTAGGAGGCAGAAACGGGGCTCCTCTGGATGTGGGCGGGAATCACGCGCTTCCTATCGAGTGGAGACGGGTATGTCGCGGAACTTCTTGAGTTGCAGCAAGGGTGTGAAGGACCCTTTGGAATTTCCAGAGGTTAGGTGTGATTAGCCTCCAGAGGCCTCAGCGCAAATGAGCCTCATCTCGGCTGGAAGGGAGAACCTCCTGGAATTTCTCGAGTTCCGGCAGGTGCTCTCGACTTACGACGGGGACCTCAGGGACCCGCTCTGGTGGCCTCAGTAAAGGCCAGTCCCCATGCGAGTTGCTCGGGGGCCTCTCGGGATTCCTGTCCCGTCGATGCCGGGGCCTAAGACGATGTGTTGGAGTCGGTGCCGGAACCTGAGGATTCCTCTCCAGTGCTGACATGGATGTTGGGGTACTTCGGGAGTCTCCCCAGGGGAGTCAGTCCTCATTCGAGTGGGGGCATTGAAGAGCGCTTTCCTTCCGAGCTGTAGCAGCAGTGTCATTCTTCCCGTCGAGTGGATCAAGGGATCAGTGGCTTTCCCTCGAGGCTTTCCCATGAGGCTTTCTCACGAGGCTTTCCCACAGGGCTGTCCCACGTGCCCCCGTGCTGTAAGTCGATCCTCGGTTTGAAAGTCGAGGGAGTGGCAGGGAAAACAGGTTTCCCTGGAATGGACTGAGATATCTGGGGTACTCTGGGAATGGTGGCACGACCCTGGAGTTCCTCTCACCTTTCCTGTGGAGAGCGCCTCCTCTTGAGTTGTGACGGGAAGACCGGGAATTCTTTCCCGACCACGCAGGGAAAGGATCCCTCCTCTCTAGCTGTGAGGCGGAAACGGGGCTCCTCTGGATGTGGGCGGGACTCTCGTGCTTCCTTTCGAGTGGAGACGGATATGTCGGGGAACTTGTTGAGTTGCAGCAAGGGTGTGAAGGACCTTTGGAAGTTCCAGAGGTTAGGTGTGATTAGCCTCGAGACCCCTCAGCGGAAATGGGCCTCATCTCGCCTGGAGGGGAGAACCTCCTGGATTTTCTCGAGTTGTGGCAGGTGCTCTCGGAGTTATGACGGGGACCTCTGGGACCCTCTCTGGTGGTCTCAGGAAAGGCCAGACGCCATGCGAGTTGCTCGGGGGCCTCTCGGGATTCCTCTCCCGTAGATGCAGTCGCCTAAGACCTTGTGTGGAGTCGGTCCCGGAACCTGAGGATTCCTCTCCAGTGCTTACATGGATCTTGGGGTACTTCTGGAGTCTCCCAGGTGAGTCAGTCCTCATATCTATTGGGGGCATGCATGTGCAATTTCCTCCAGAGTTGTAGCAGCAGTGTCACTCTTCCTTCGCGTGGATCCAGGAATCTGTGGCTTTCCTTGGAGGCTTTCCCACGAGTCTTTCCCACGAGGCTTTCCCACGACGTTTTCCCACTGGGCTGTCCCACGTACCACCGTGGTGTGAGTCGATCCTCGGCTTGAAAGTCGAGGCAGTGCTGGAAAACTGGTTTCCCTGTTATGGACTGATCATCTGGGGGACTCTGGAATAGTGGCACGACCCAGGAGATCCTCTCGCCTTTTCTGTGGTGAGCGCCTCCACTTGAGATGCGACGGGATCGCCGGGAATTCTTTCTCGACCACACAGGAAAAGAATCCCTCCTCTGGAACTATGAAGCGGAAACGGGGCTCCTCTGGATGTGGGTGGACTCTCGTGCTTCCTCTCGATTGGAAACGGGTATGTCGAGGAACTTCTTGTGTTGCAGCAAGGGTGTTAAGGACCCTTTTGAAGTTCCAGAGGTTAGGTGTGATTAGCATCGAGACGCCTCAGGGGAAATGGGCCTCATCTCGACTGAAGGGGAGAACCTCCTGGATTTTCTCGAGTTGCGGCAGGTACTGTGGACTTAAGACGGGGACCTCAGGGACCGCCCTGGTGGCCTCAGGAAATGCCAGTCCCCATGCGAATTGCTCGGGGGCCTCTCGGGATTCCTCTCCCGTCGATGCCGGGGCCTAAGACCTTGTGTGTAGTCGATGCCGGAACCTGAGGATTCCTCTCCAGCCCTGACATGGATCTTGGGTACTTCTGGAGTCTCCCCAGGGAAGTCAGTCCTCGTCTCGAGTGGGGCATGCTCGTGCGCTTTCCTCCCGAGCTGGAGCAGCTGTGTCGCGCTTCCCTTCGCGTGGATCAAGGGATATGTGGCTTTCCCTCGAGGCTTTCCCTACGAGGCTTTCCCACGAGGCTTTCCCACAGGGCTGTTCCACGTGCCACCGTGGTTTGAGTCGATCCTCGGCTTGAAAGTCGAGGCAGTGCAGGGAAAACAGGTTTCCTGGAATGGACTGAGATATCTGGGGACTCTGGGAATGGTGGCACAACCCAGGAGTTCCTCTCACCTTTCCTGTGGAGAGCGCCTCCTCTTGAGATGCGACGGGAACCCCGGGAATTCTTTCCCGACCACGCAGGGAAAGGATCCCTCCTCTCGAGCTAGGGAGGAGGAAACGGGACTCCTCTGGATCTGGGCGGGACTCTCGTACTTCCTCTCGAGTGGGAGACGGATATGTCGGGGAACTTGTTGAGTTGCAGCAAGGGTGTGAAGGACCCTTTGGAAGTTCCAGAGGTTAGGTGTGATTAGCCCCGAGACCCCTCAGCGGAAATGGGCCTCATCTCGCCTGGAGGGGAGAACCTCCTGGATTTTCTCGAGTTGTGGCAGTGCTCTCGAGTTATGACGGGGACATCAGGGACCCTCTCTGGTGGCCTAAGGAAAGGCCAGACGCCATGCGAGTTGCTCGGGGCCTCTCGGGATTCCTCTCCGTAGATGCAGTCGCCTAAGACCTTGTGTGGAGTCGGTGCCGGAACCTGAGGATTCCTCTCCAGTGCTTACATGGATCTTGGGTACTTCTGGAGTCTCCCAGGTGAGTCAGTCCATATCTATTGGGGCATGCATGTGCATTTCCTCCAGAGCTGTAGCAGCAGTGTCACTCTTCCCTTCGCGTGGATCCAGGAATCTGTGGCTTTCCTTGGAGGCTTTCCCACGAGGCTTTTCCCACGACGTTTTCCCACTGGGCTGTCCCACGTACCACCGTGGTGTGAGTCGATCCTCGGCTTGAAAGTCGAGGCAGTGCTGGGAAAACTGGTTTCCCTGTTATGGACTGAGCATCTGGGGGACTCTGGGAAAAGTGGCACGACCCAGGAGTTCCTCTCGCCTTTCCTGTGGTGAGCGCCTCACTTGAGATGCGACGGGATCGCCGGGAATTCTTTCTCGACCACACAGGAAAAGAATCCCTCCTCTGGAACTATGAAGCGGAAACGGGGCTCCTCTGGATGTGGGTGGGACTCTCGTGCTTCCTCTCGATTGGAAACGGGTATGTCGAGGAACTTCTTGGTTGCAGCAAGGGTGTTAAGGACCTTTTTGAAGTTCCAGAGGTTAGGTGTGATTAGCATCGAGACGCCTCAGGGGAAATGGGCCTCATCTCGCTGAAGGGGAGAAACTCTGGATTTTCTCGAGTTGCGGCAGGTACTGTGGACTTAAGACGGGACCTCAGGGACCGCCCTGGTGGCCTCAGGAAATGCCAGTCCCCATGCGAATTGCTCGGGGCCTCTCGGGATTCCTCTCCGTCGATGCCGGGGCCTAAGACCTTGTGTGTAGTCGATGCCGGAACCTGAGGATTCCTCTCCAGCCCTGACATGGATCTTGGGGTACTTCTGGAGTCTCCCCAGGGAAGTCAGTCCTCGTCTCAGTGGGGCATGCTCGTGCGCTTTCCTCCCGAGCTGGAGCAGCTGTGTCGCGCTTCCCTTCGCGTGGATCAAGGGATCTGTGGCTTTCCCTCGAGGCTTTCCTACGAGGCTTTTCCCACGAGGCTTTCCCACAGGGCTGTTCCACGTGCCACCGTGGTGTGAGTCGATC
The DNA here is from genome assembly GCF_001704415.2 of Capra hircus. Classification (NCBI taxonomy): domain Eukaryota; kingdom Metazoa; phylum Chordata; class Mammalia; order Artiodactyla; family Bovidae; genus Capra; species Capra hircus. The sequence continues at coordinate 6,000 of NW_017191077.1, forward strand.
CTCGCTTGAAAGTCGAGGCAGTGCAGGGAAAACAGGTTTCCCTGGAATGGACTGAGACATCTGGGGGACTCTGGAAATGGTGGCACGACCCTGGAGTTCCTCTCGCCTTTCCTGTGGAGAGCGCCTCCTCTTGAGATGCGACGGGAACGCCGGGAATTCTTTCCCGACCACGCAGGGAAAGGATCCCTCCTCTCGAGCTAGGAGGCGGAAACGGGCTCTCTGGATGTGGGCGGGACTCTCGTGCTTCCTCTCGAGTGGAGACGGGTATGTCGGGGAACTTCTTGAGTTGCAGCAAGGGTGTGAAGGACCCTTTGGAAGTTCAAGAGGTTAGGTGTGATTAGCCTCGAGACGCCTCAGCGGAAATGGGCCTCATCTCGCCTGAGGGGAACCTCCTGGATTTTCTCGAGTTGCGGCAGGTGCTCTCGACTTACGACGGGGACCTCAGGGACCCGCTCTGGTGGCCTCAGGAAATCCAGTCCCCATGCGAGTTGCTCGGGGCCTCTCGGGATTCCTCTCCGTCGATGCCGGGCCTAAGATCTTGTGTGGAGTCGTGCCGGAACCTGAGATTCCTCTCCAGCTGACATGGATCTTGGGTACTTCTGGAGTCTCCCCAGGGGAAGTCAGTCCGCGTCTCGAGTCGGGGCATGCACGTGCGCTTTCCTCCGAGCTGTAGCAGCAGTGTCGCGCTTCCCTTTGCGTGGATCAACGGATCTGTAGCTTTCCCTCGAGGCTTTCCCACGAGGCTTTCCCACGAGGCTTTCCCACAGGGCTGTCCCACGTGCCACCGTGGTGTGAGTCGATCCTTGGGTTGAAAGTCGAGGCAGTGCAGGGAAAACAGGTTTCCCTGGAATGGACTGAGACATCTGGGGGACTCTGGGAATGGTGGCACGACCCCTGGAGTTCCTCTCGCCTTTCCTGTGGAGAGCGCCTGCCGGAAGCCTTTGTGAGGAATCCCGCCCGTGACAAGGTCATGAGGAAGGAAGCTGACATACGCAAGGCGTGCTCAGACTTCAGGGGCCCCTCTGGAAATTCCTAAGCATGTACCCCAACAAAAATCTGCCGGCTTTTGTGCTCTGCTTTTCCACTCTTCTGACATTTTCTGGAAAAAGTCAATTCAGGGCTTTAGTCTTCTGCATTTGAAAGAGTGTTTCAATCCAAAAAACCCCTCCGATGGCTTTCTAGCCTGCCTGCAGGACTCTGCAAGTGTGTTTGTTTGAGGCCTCCTGACCGCAGGAGGCACAGGAAGCTTAAAACATCCTAGGAATGTAGGGGCTTCCGAGGAGTCAAAATCTTTAGAATAGGACTGATTATAAGTTTCATTTGTTGAGTCAATGTTTGCTGCCAAATTTTCATATCCTTTATTTTTAGATATAGTTGGTATATAGAAAAACAAGTAGTAGACCTAGTATTAGCAACATTAGATCCTCGAGTTAAGTACCTTCTTTGTTATATCCCACTGCACCTTTGTTCTATCGCACTGCACCTTTGTTCTATAGAGATGTAACTTTAATGCTTTAAGGAGATGCAGATTAAAAAAAACACTTCAGGGGAAACAAAATTAACATTCATTAAGGAAGAGAGCTAAAAAGTGTTAACAAGCCTCTTGGCCAGAAGATAATGTAAATCACCAGAGACCTTTTGTATACAAAATGATGTATAGAAAGAGTCTGCGCTGCGAACGCTACATAATTCTGTGTTACCCATTGATCTCCATGTTTTATCAAAAGTATAAAAGGCCTTCTGAACAATAAAGGATTGGACCAGTTTCTCGAACTAGTCTCTCGGCCTAGTTTCTTGGGACTCTGGATCCCCCCATGTCTCTCTCTCTCTCTTCTTCTCTCCCCTTCCCTCTCTCTGCTCTTTACTTTAACTTCAGGCTGAATCTCCATCTGGGGCGCGGAGGCTCGCCAGGTCTACTTACTTGCCCCGGCTGCTAAGACCCGCACGAAAGGGAGCTTAAGGCGAGGCACCCTTAGATATTCAAGCGGGCGCCGGTGGCCAAACGTAGATGGTGCAAATTCCTTGTCTGGAATTTTAATGGCCTTCCGTGAAAACCAAGCTATTCAGCCCTCTTCCTCCACTTAATCTTCTTATTACACTATAGTTTCTTAACCTAATCTTACATTAATAAACAAACAAGTCTTTCCACGCCAACGCCGTCCACCCTTCGAATTCCCTGGATCCACCGGGGCTGGACCCTGGCAAGCGCCTCCACTTGAGATGCGACGGGAACGCGGGGAATTCTTTCCCCACCATCCAGGAAAGGATGCCCCTCTTCCGCCTAGATCGGAAACGGGGCTCCTCCTGGATGGTGGGGAAAGAATTCCCCGCGTTCCCGTCGCATCTCAAGTGGAGGCGCTTGCCAGGGTCCAGCCCCGGTGGATCCAGGGAATTCGAAGGGTGGACGGCGTTGGCGTGGAAAGACTTGTTTGTTTATTAATGTAAGATTAGGTTAAGAAACTATAGTGTAATAAGAAGATTAAGTGGAGGAAGAGGGCTGAATAGCTTGGTTTTCACGGAAGGCCATTAAAATTCCAGACAAGGAATTTGCACCATCTACGTTTGGCCACCGGCGCCCGCTTGAATATCTAAGGGTGCCTCGCCTTAAGCTCCCTTTCGTGCGGGTCTTAGCAGCCGGGGCAAGTAAGTAGACCTGGCGAGCCTCCGCGCCCCAGATGGAGATTCAGCCTGAAGTTAAAGTAAAGAGCAGAGAGAGGGAAGGGGAGAGAAGAAGAGAGAGAGAGAGACATGGGGGGATCCAGAGTCCCAAGAAACTAGGCCGAGAGACTAGTTCGAGAAACTGGTCCAATCCTTTATTGTTCAGAAGGCCTTTTATACTTTTGATAAAACATGGAGATCAATGGGTAACACAGAATTATGTAGCGTTCGCAGCGCAGACTCTTTCTATACATCATTTTGTATACAAAAGGTCTCTGGTGATTTACATTATCTTCTGGCCAAGAGGCTTGTTAACACTTTTTAGCTCTCTTCCTTAATGAATGTTAATTTTGTTTCCCCTGAAGTGTTTTTTTTAATCTGCATCTCCTTAAAGCATTAAAGTTACATCTCTATAGAACAAAGGTGCAGTGCGATAGAACAAAGGTGCAGTGGGATATAACAAAGAAGGTACTTAACTCGAGGATCTAATGTTGCTAATACTAGGTCTACTACTGTTTTTCTATATACCAACTATATCTAAAAATAAAGGATATGAAAATTTGGCAGCAAACATTGACTCAACAAATGAAACTTATAATCAGTCCTATTCTAAAGATTTTGACTCCTCGGAAGCCCCTACATTCCTAGGATGTTTTAAGCTTCCTGTGCCTCCTGCGGTCAGGAGGCCTCAAACAAACACACTTGCAGAGTCCTGCAGGCAGGCTAGAAAGCCATCGGAGGGGTTTTTTGGATTGAAACACTCTTTCAAATGCAGAAGACTAAAGCCCTGAATTGACTTTTTCCAGAAAATGTCAGAAGAGTGGAAAAGCAGAGCACAAAAGCCGGCAGATTTTTGTTGGGGTACATGCTTAGGAATTTCCAGAGGGGCCCCTGAAGTCTGAGCACGCCTTGCGTATGTCAGCTTCCTTCCTCATGACCTTGTCACGGGCGGGATTCCTCACAAAGGCTTCCGGCAGGCGCTCTCCACAGGAAAGGCGAGAGGAACTCCAGGGTCGTGCCACCATTCCCAGAGTCCCCCAGATGTCTCAGTCCATTCCAGGGAAACCTGTTTTCCCTGCACTGCCTCGACTTTCAACCCAAGGATCGACTCACACCACGGTGGCACGACAGCCCTGTGGGAAAGCCTCGTGGAAAGCCTCCTGGGAAAGCCTCGAGGGAAAGCTACAGATCCGTTGATCCACGCAAAGGGAAGCGCGACACTGCTGCTACAGCTCGGAGGAAAGCGCACGTGCATGCCCCGACTCGAGACGCGGACTGACTTCCCTGGGGAGACTCCAGAAGTACCCAAGATCCATGTCAGGGCTGGAGAGGAATCCAGGTTCCGGCATCGACTACACACAAGGTCTTAGGCCCGGCATCGACGGGAGAGGAATCCCGAGAGGCCCCGAGCAATCGCATGGGGACTGGCTTTCCTGAGGCCACCAGGCGGGTCCCTGAGGTCCCGTCTTAAGTCGACAGTACCTGCCGCAACTCGAGAAAATCCAGGAGGTTCTCCCCTTCAGGCGAGATGAGGCCCATTTCCCTGAGGCGTCTCGATGCTAATCACACCTAACCTCTGGAACTTCCAAAGGGTCCTTAACACCCTTGCTGCAACTCAAGAAGTTCCCCGACATACCCGTCTCCACTCGAGAGGAAGCACGAGAGTCCCACCACATCCAGAGGAGCCCGTTTCCGCCTCATAGCTCCAGAGGAGGGATCCTTTCCCTGTGTGGTCGAGAAAGAATTCCCGGCGATCCCGTCGCATCTCAAGAGGAGGCGCTCACCACAGGAAAGGCGAGAGGAACTCCAGGGTCGTGCCACTATTCCCAGAGTCCCCCAGATGTCTCAGTCCATTCCAGGGAAACCTGTTTTCCCAGTTTGCCCAGCAGCTGCTCGACTTATCAAGCCGAGCGATCGACCCACACCACTATGTACGTGGGACAGCCCAGTGGGAAAAACGTCGTGGAAGAGCCTCGTGGGAAAGCCTCGTGGGAAAGCCTCCAAGGAAAGCCCACAGAATTCCCTGGATCTACGCGAAGGAGAGAGTGACACTAGCTGCGCTACAAGCTCTGAGGAATTGCACATGCATGCGCCCAAATAGATATGAGGACCTGACTCACCTGGGAGACTCCCAGACAGTACCCCAAGACTCCATGTAACACCCTGGAGAGGAATCCTCCAGGTTTCCGGCCCCGACTCCACAGCAAGGTGCTTAAGGCGACTGCTCCATACGGGAGAGGAATCCCGACCAGGGCCGACCACTCGCATCCGGCGTCGGCCTTTTCCTGAGGCCAACAGAGGGGT
>NW_017191078.1:0-10960 GCF_001704415.2 Capra hircus
TGCTACAGCTCGGGAGGAAAGCGCACGTACATGCCCACTCGAGAAGGACTGACGCCCCCTGGCGAGACTCCAGACGTCCCGAAGATCCATGTCGGCACTGGAGAGGAATCCTCAGGTTCCGGCACTGACTCCACACAAGGTCTTAGGCCCCGGTATCGACGGGAGAGGAATCCCGAGAGGCCCCCGAGCAACTCGCATGGGAAATGGCCTTTCCTGAGGCCACCAGAGCGGGTCCCTGAGGTCCCGTCGTAAGACGAGATAACCTGCCGCAACTCGAGAAAATCCAGGAGGTTCTCCCCTCCAGGCGAGATGAGGGCCCATTTCCGCTGAGGCGCTACCGAGGCTAATCACATCTAAATCTGGAATTTCTAAAGGGTCCTTCAAACCCTTGCTGCAACTCAAGAAGTTCCCCGACATACCCGTCTCCACTCGAGAGGAAGCACGAGAGTCCCGCTCACATCCAGAGGAGCCCCGCTTCCGCCTCCTAGCTCGAGAGGAGGGACCCTTTCCCTGCGTGGTTGGGAAAGAATTCTGGCGTTCCCGTCGCATCTGAAGAGGAGGCGCTCTCCACAGGAAAGGCGAGAGGAACTCCAGGGTGGTTCCACCATTCCTGAGTCCCCAGATGTCTCAGTCCATTCCAGGGAAACCTGTTTTTCCTGCACTGCCTCGACTTTCAAGCCGGATCGACTCACACCACGGTGGCACGTGGACAGCCCTGTGGGAAAGCCTCGTGGGAAAGCCTCGAGGGAAAGCCTCGTGGAAAGCCTCGAGGGAAAGCCACAGTTGCTTTAATCAGCACGAAGGGAAGTGTGACACTGCTGCTACAGCTCGGGAGGAAAGCGCACGTGCATGCCCCCACTCGAGACGAGGACTGACTCCCCTGGGGAGACTCCAGAAGTACCCCAAGATCCACGTCAGCACTGGAGAGGAATCCTCACGTTCCGGCACCGACTCCAAACAAGGTCTTAGGCCCTGGCATCGACGGGAGAGGAATCCCGAGGGCCCCGAGTAACTAGCATGGGGACTGGCCTTTCCTGAGGCCATCAGAGCGGGTCCCTGGGGTCCCCGTCATAAGTCGAGAGCACCTGCCGCAACTCGAGAAAATCCAGGAGGTTCTCCCCTCCAGGCGAGATGGGCCCATTTCCTCTGAGGCGTCCCAGGCTAATCACACCTAATCTCTGGAACTTTCAAAAACGTCCTTCACATCCTTGCTGCAACTCAAGAAGTTCCCCGACATACCCGTCTCCACTCGAGAGGAAGCACGAGAGTCCCGCCCACATCCAGAGGAGCCCCGTTACCGCCACATAGCTCGAGAGGAGGGATCCTTTCCTGCGTGGTCGGGAAAGAATTCTCGGCATTCCCGTCTCATCTCAAGAGGGGCGCTTTACACAGGAAAGGCGTGAGGAACTCCAGGGGGTCGTTCCACCATTCCCAGAGTACCCCAGATGTCTCAGGCCATTCCAGGGAAAACTGTTTTTCCTGCACTGCCTCGACTTTCAAGCCGAGGATCGTCTCACACGATGGTGGCACGTGGGACATCACTGTGGGAAAGCGTCGTGAGAAAGCCTGTGGGAAAGCGTCGTGGGAAAGCCTCGTGGAAACCTCGAGGGAAAGCCACTGATCCTAGGATACACGGGAAGGGAAGCGTGAAACTGCTGCTACAGCTCGGGAGGAAAGCGCACGTGCATGCCCCCACTCGAGACGAGGACTGACTCCCCTGGGGAGAATCCAGAAGTACCCCAAGATCCATGTCAGAACTGGAGAGGAATTCTCAGTTTCCGACACCGACTCCACACAAGGTCTTAGGCCCCGGCATCGATGGGAGAGGAATCCTGAGAGGCTCCCGAGCAAATCGCATGGGGACTGGTTTTTCCTGAGGCCACCAGAGCGGGTCCCTGAGGTCCCCGTAGTAATTCGAGAGCACCTGCCGCAACTTGAGTAAATCCAGGAGGTTCTCCCTTCTTGGCGAGATGAGGCCCTTTTCAACTGAGTTGTCTCAAGGCTAATCACACCTAACCTCTCGAACTTCCAAAGGGTCCATCACACCCTTTCTGCAATTCAAGAAAATACCCAACATACCAGTTTCCACTCGAGAGGTAGAACGAGAGTCCGCCCACATCCAGAGGAGTTCCGACTCCTAGCTCGAGAGGAGGGATCCTTTCCCTGCGTGGTCGGGAAAGAATTCCCGGCGTTCCCGTCAAATCTCAAGACGGGGTGCTCTCCACAGGAAAGGCGAGAGGAACTCCAGGGTCGTGCCACCATTCCCAGAGTCCCACAGATATCTTAGTCCATTCCAGGGAAAACTGTTTTCCCTGCACTGCCTCGACTTTCAAGAAGAGGATCGACTCACACCATGGTGGAAGGTGGGACAGTCCTGTGGGAAAGCCTCGTGGGAAAGCCTCGAGGGAAAGCCACAGATCCCTTGATCCACGAGAAGGGAAGCGTGACACTGCTGCAACAGCTAGGGAGGAAAGGGCACGTGCATTCCCCCACTCGAGACGAGGACTGACGCCCCTGGGGAGACTCCAGAAGTCCCCGAAAATCCATGTCGGCACTGCAGAGGAATCCTCAGGTTCCGGCACCGACTCCACACAAGGTCTTAGGCCCCGGCATCGAAGGAGGGAATCCCGAGAGGCCCCCTAGCAACTCGCATGGGGACTGAAGTTTCCTGAGGCCACCAGAGCGGGTCCCTGAGGTCCCTGTCGTAAGTCGAGAGCACCTGCCGCAACTCGAGAAAATCCAGGAGGTTCTACCCACCAGGCGAGATGAGGCCCATTTCCCCTGAGGCGTCTCCAGGCTAATCACACCTAACCTCTGGAACTTCCAAAGGGTCCTTCACACCCTTGCTGCAACTCAAGAAGTTCCCCGACATACCAGTCTCCACCGAGAGGAGGCAGGAGAGTCCCGCCCACATCCAGAGGAGCCCCGTGTCCGCCTCCTAGCTGCTCGAGAGGAGGGATCCATTCCCTGCGTGGTCGGGAAAGAATTCCCGGCGTTCCCGTCGCATCTCAAGAGGAGGCGCTCTCCACAGGAAAGGCGAGAGGAACTCCAGGGTCGTGCCACCATTCCAGAGTCCCCCAGATGTCTCAGTCCATTCCAGGGAAAACTGTTTTCCCTGCACTGCCTCGACTTTCAAGCCGAGGATCGGCTCACACCACGGTGGCACGTGGGACAGCCCTGTGGGAAAGCCTCGTGGGAAAGTCGTGTGAAAGCCACAGATCCCTTGATCCACGCGAAGGGAAGCGTGACACTGCTGCTACAGCTCGGGAGGAAAGCGCACGTGCATGCCCCCACTCGAGACGAGCACTGATTCCCCTGGGGAGACTCCAGAAGTACCCCAAGATCCATGTCAGCACTGGAGAGGAATCCTCAGGTTCCTGCACCGACTCCACACAAGGTCTTAGGCCCTGGAATAGACCGGAGAGGAATCCGGAGAGGCCCCCGTGCATGTCGCATGGGGACTGGCCTTTCCTGAGGCCACCACAGCGGGTCCCTGAGGTCCCCTTCGTAAGTCGAGAGCACCTGCCGGAACTCGAGAAAATACAGGAGGTTCTCCCCTCCAGACGAGATGAGGCACATTTCCACTGAGTCGTCTCAAGGCTAATAACAGCTAACCTCTGGAAATTCCAAAGGGTCCTTCACACCCTTGCTGGAACTCAAGAAGTTCCCCGACATACCCGTCTCCACTCGAAAGGAAGCACGAGAGTCCCGCCCACATCCAGAGGAGCCCCGTTTCCGCCTCCTAGCTAGAGAGGAGGGATCCTTTCCCTGCGCGTCGGAAAAGAATTCCTGCGTTCCCGAGCATCTCAAGAGGAGGCGCTCTCCACAGGAAAGAGAGAACTGCAGGGTCGTGCCACCGTTCCCAGAGTCCCCCAGATATCTAGTCCATTCCAGGGAAACCTGTTTTTCCTGCACTGTCTTGTCTTTCAAGCCGAGGATCGACTCACACCACGATGGCCCATGGGACAGCCCTGTGGGAAAGTCTCGTGAGAAACCCTCGTGGGAAAACTCGAGGGAAAGCCACAGATCCCTTGATCCAAGCAAAGGGAAGCGTGACAAGCTGCTACAGCTCGGGAGGAAAGCGCACGTGCATGCCCCCACTAGAGACGAGGACTTTCTCCCCTGGGGAGACTCCAGAAATCCCCCAATCTCCATGTCAGCACTGGAGTGGAATCCTCAGGTTCCGGCAACGACTCCACACAAGGTCTTAGGCCCCGGCATCGACGGAGAAATCCCGAGAGGCCCCGAGCAACTCCCATGGGGACTTTGAGGCCACCAGAGCGGGTCCCTGAGGTCCCGTCGTAAGTCGAGAGCACCTGCCGCAACTCGAGAAAATCCATGGTTCTCCCCTCCAGGCGAGATGAGGCCCATTTCTGCTGAGGAGTCTCGAGGCTAATCACACCTATCCTCTGGAACTTCCAAAGGGTCCTTCACCCTTACTGCAACTCAAGAATTTCCTCGACATACCCGTCTCCACTCGAGAGGAAGCACGAGAGTCCCGCCCACATCCAGAGGAGCCCCGTTTCCGCCTCCTAGCTCGAGAGGAGGGATCCTTTCTCTGCGTGATCGGGAAAGAATTCCCGGCATTCACGTCGCATCTCAAGAGGAGACACTCTCCACAGGACAGGCGAGAGGAACTCCAGGGTCGTGCCTCGATTCCCTGAGTCCCCCAGAAGTCTCAGTCCATTCCAGGGAAACCTGTTTTCCCTGCACTGCCTCGACTTTCAAGCCGAGGATCGACTCACACCACGGTGGCACGTCAGCCCTGTGGCAAAGCCTCAAGGGAAAGCCACAGATCCCTTGATCCACTCGACGGAAGTGTGACACTGCTGCTAGAGCTGGGGAGGAAAGGGCACGTGCATGCCCCCACTCGAGACGTGGACTGACTCCCCTGGGAGACTCCAGAAACCCCAAGATCCATGCCAGCCCTGGAGAGGAATCCTCAGGTTCCGTCACCGACTCCACACAAGATCTTACGCACCAGACGGGAGAGGAATCCCGAGAGGCCCCCGAGCAACTCGCACGGGGACTGGCCTTTCCTGAGGCCACCAGAGCGGGTCCCTGAGGTCCCCGTCGTAACTCGAGAGACCCTGCCAAACTCTAGAAAATCCAGGATGTTCTCCGCTCCAGGCGAGATGAGGCCCATTTCCTCTGAGGCGTCTGGTGGCTCATCACACCTAAACTCTGGAAATTCAAAAGGGTCCTTGCTGCAACTGAAGAAGTTCCCCAACATACCCGTCTCCACTCGAGAGGAAGCACGAGGGTCCCGCCCAAATCCAGAGGAACCCCGTTTCCGCCTGGTAGCTCGAGATGAGGGATCCTATCCTGCTTACTCAGGAAAGATTTTTCTGCGTTCCCGTGGCCTCTCAAGAGCAAGGGCTCTCAATAGGAAAGGCGAGAGGAACTCCAGGGTCGTGCCACCATTCCAAGAGTCCCCCAGATATCTCAGTCCATTTCAGAGGAACCTGTTTTCCCCGCAATGCCTCGACTTTCACGCCGAGGATCCACTCACACCATGGTGGCACGTGGGACAGCCCTGTGGGAAAGCCTCGTGGGAAAGCCATAGATCTCTTGATCCCCACGACGGGAAGAGTGACACATCTGCTACACTGTCCATGTGGTCACGGTCGTATGTCGAGAGCACCTGCCGCAACTCGAGAAAATCCAGGAGGTTCTCTGCTCCAGTCGAGATGAGGCCCATTTTCTCTGCGGCGTCTCGAGAGTAATCACACCTAAACTCTGGAACTTCCAAAGGGTCCTACACACCCTTGCTACAACTCAGGAGGTTCCCCGATATACCCGTCTCCACTCCAGAGGAAGCACGAGCGTCCGGCCTCCTCCAGAGGAGCTCCGTTTCCGCCTCCAAGCTCGAGATGAGGGATCCTTCCCTGCTTCCTCGGGAAAGAATTCCCGACGTTTCCGACGCATCTCAAGGGGAGGCGCGCTGCACAGGAAAGGCGAGAGGAACTCATGGGTCGTGCCACCATTCCAAGAGCCTCCAGATGTCTCCGTCCATTCCAGAGGATCCTGTTTTCCCTGCACTGCTTCGACTTTCATGCCGAGGATCGACTCACACCACGGTGGCACGTGGGAGAGCCCTGTGGGAAAGCCTCGTGGGACAGCCTCGAGGGAAAGCCACAGATCCCTTGATCCACGCGACGGGAAGCGTGACACTGCTGCTACAGCTCGGGAGGAAAGCGCACGTGCATGCCCCACTCGAGACAAGGACTGACTCCCCTGGGGAGACTCCAGAAGTACCGCAGGATCCATATCAGCACTGGAGAGGAATCCTCAGGTTCCGGCCCCGACTCCACACAAGGTCTTAGGCCCCGGCATCGATGGGAGAGGAATCACGAGAGGCCCCCTAGCAACACGCATGATAACTGGCCTTTCCTGCGGCCGCCAGAGCGGGTCCCTGAATCCCCGTCGTAACTCGAGAGCACCTGCTGAAACTCGGGAATATCCAGGAGCCTCTCCATTCCAGGCGACATGAGGCCCATTTCCGCTGAGGCATCTCGAGACTAACCACACCTAACCTCTGGAACTTCCAAAGGGCCCTTCACACCCTTGCTGCAACTCAAGAAGTTCCCCGACATACCCGTTCCTCTTCACGTTCTGCCATAATGGTGGTGTCATCTGCATATCTAAGTTGATTGATATTTCTACCGGCAATCTTGATTCCAGCTTATGTATCTTCCATCCCAGCATTTTTCATGATGTACTCTGCATAGAAGTTAAATAAACAGGGTGACAATATACAGCCTTGACATACTCCTTTTCCTTTTTGGAACCAGTCTGTTGTTCCATGTCCTGCTCTAACTGTTGCTTCCTGACCTTCATCCAGATTTCTCAAGAGGCAGGTTAGGTGGTCTGGTATTCCCATCTCTTTCAGAATTGTGGCTAAAACAACAGTATAAGGACCTTTCCGATGTCAGGCCAAGGAATTGTTTTCCAGTCATTGAGCCACACCTGATCACTGAGCGCAAATTCATGAATCTGTTCCTCAAGGGGAATGATATTCTTTTTTATACAAACTTAGTTACCTGATTTATTACCTTACCTAATTGTTCCATCTGCTGTGAAATCCCACCCCTTACTTGTGGCAAATCTGCTAACACCTGCCTCACTGTGGGAGGGGTCTCCCATAGAAAATTTCATAAGGACAACAACTGTGGGAACGTGCGGTTACCCGCAATATGAGTAAGTCTGCCGGAAGCAAGCCCATCCACGTACAGTCAGTCTCTATGATCCATTTTGAAAGTGTCTCTTCAAGAGTTTGGTTGTTTCTTTCCACCATTCCAGAACACTGGGGCCTATATGCTGTATGTAATTTCCACTGATATTTAGAGCTTCACATACCTGTTAATTAACGCGGCTACAAAGACAGGGCCATTGTCGGATTCTATACTGGTTGGAAACCCAAGTCTGGGAATTATTTCTCAAATCAGCGAGCTACTTCATTTTCTTTTTCAGATCAGGTAGGGAAGGCCTCTGCCCAACCGGAGAAGGTACCTACTATTCTAGTAAGTCATGATAACAGGTGACTGCCTTTGCTTCCCCGAAGGACACTCGCTTTCCCTGCATCCTGAGAACTCCACGTCTCAGCCAGTTGGAAAAGCGCTTCTTGGAGGTCATTATTCAGGGGCAACTTCCCCTGGAGCCCGGGGCCATAGGGAGCGGCTCCACACTCCCAGGAAAGGCAGAGCCACAGCCACACATCTGTCCCATCCCCTTTGCTCTGTAGGAGAGCTCTAGTGAGCCTAGGTCTGTCAGGAAAATTCTTGGCTCCTATGGGGACACATTCTATGTGTGAAACTGCATCCAGGACCTAGGGGCCACAGGGCGCCTGTTTCTCTCGGGGGCGGAGGGTGGGGGGCCTGAAGCAGTGCGGCCCAGCAACAGCTTCCACATCCATCCAATTGCTCTTTTCTTACCTCTGATAGAACTAGCTTTGTTCCAGCCTTTGGCAATTTGGAGGCAAGCGGGCCCCACTTCCTCCCCAAGGAGGCATGGGACCTACTTTGAGTGGAAAGCCCCTCACGGAGCTGAACCCAGGAAGCACCCAGTCATGTCTGACACATTCCTGCATCCTGCTTCTTCATGAGCAATACCGCTATAAGCTAGGCATGTCTTTCCAAGGCTCAGAAAGGACAGGGGAGATGCATGGTGCTGCCTCTGGAATTTCGGTCCTCTGAGCAGACCCTGGAGGTCTCCCCTTGAAGAGCTAACCAGTTTCTTCCCAAATACAGGCTTGCAAACACACACTGGGTGGCTGCCTCTTCTTCCCTGAAGGACGATCACTTTCCCCGCATCCTGTGAACTCTGCATCCCAGCCTGCTGGAAAAGCGCTTCTTGGAGGTCATTTTTCAGGGACAATTTTCCCTGGAGCCCGGGGCCTAGGGAGGGCCCATGCTCGCTGGAAAGGCAGAGTCACATCCACAGTCTGTTCTACCCCTTTTGCCCTGTAGGAGAGCTCTAGTGAGCCTAGGTCTCTCAGGAAAATTCTTGGCTCCTATGGGGACACACCCTGTGTGTTAACCTGCATATCGGACCTAGGGGCCACAGGGCGCCTGTTCCTCTCGGGGGGACCCTGAAGTGGTGCGGGACCAGCAACAGCCTGAACATCCATCCGATTGCTCTTTTCTTCCTTCTGATAGAGCTAGCTTTGCTTCTCGCTTTGGCATTTCGGAAGCCAGGGGAGCCCCACCGCTGTTGTCCTGGGGTCTATTGGAGGTACCGGGTCTATTGGACCCAGCATGGCCACCCGACCCCCTCAGACACCTCCCGCAGCCTCCTTCCCCATGGGCAGGACTGTTCTGACCTAGGAATGTGTTCCCAAGGCTCAGAAAATGCAGGGAGACACACGCCCTGACTCTGGAACTGAGGCCGTTGGAGCAGGCCTGGAGGTCTGACGTCTGAGACGCCAAACACTTGCTGCAAGATACAGGTGTGAAAACACACTCTCTGGGGCTGCCTTTCCTTCCTCCAAGGAAGAGAGCTTTTCCAGTCTCCTCCGTGCTGAGTCATACAAGGCTGGAAAGGTCTGGCTTGAGGGCATTCTCAGCGGCAATGGCCCCTGAGGCCCTGCACCCAGGGAGGGATCCTACCCTCCAGGGGAAGTCAAAGCAACCTCCAAACAGCTGTTCTCTCATGTTTCCTCTGCAGGAGGGAGCTAGTGAGCCAGGTCTGTCTGGAACGTTCTTGGATCCTGCGGGAAAATCATCCTGGGAGCCCACCTGATACCAGTCGTAGGGGCTAAAATTCGCATTTTCCTTCCTTGGAGCCTTAACGCAGTACAGCCTAGCAACTGCTTGAAAATCCATCCTGTTGCTGTTTTCTTCCCTCTGACAGAGCGAGCTTTGCTCCCATTTGGGGATTTCAGAAGCAAGGTGGTGGCCTGCAACTCCTTGCCTGGGGTCCATTGGAGGTGCAAGGTGCCCTCGACCAGGTGACCCCAGCATGACACCTGGCCCCTCAGACACACTCCCGCAGCCTGCTTCCCCATGGGCAGGACTGCTCTCACCTAGGAATGTGTTTGCAAGCCAGGAAACTGCAGGGAGACACAAGGCCCTGATTCTGGCATTGAGTCTGTTGGACAGGCCTGCAGGTCTTCTGTCTAACAAGCCAAACACTTGCTGCAAGATACAGGCCTGAAAACACACTCTTGGGCTGCCTTTCCTTCCTCCAAGGAAGAGAGTTTTCTCAGCCTCCTGTGGGCTGAGAGTCACACAGGGCTGAAAAGCACTTGCTGGGAGATATTTTTCATTGCCCATGGCCCCTGAGGCCCTGTGCTCAGGGAGGGCTCCCTCCCTCCCAGGGAAAGTCAAAGAAGCTCCAAACGGCTGTTCAATCATGTTTCTGAGAGAGTCATTGCCAAGGCAGGTTTCTAAGAAGTTCAAGGGTCCCCAAGGAGAGAGGGGTCTAGAATCTCAAGGAGGAAGGAAGGACAAACTGTTTTTCCCTCTACATTCCTTAGGATTATATAACAATCATGCATCCTTCTTGAGGACGGTCTCTGGAAAAAACCTTCTGGCTAATCCTGTTATCTTAAAATGTCAATTATGGGAGTAGGTCTAGTGAGTCTTTACAACCTCCAGACATTCTTTTGTTCGTTGTCATAACTTATTGGAGAGATATAACTCCATTACTAACACTAGCAGGGGTACGCTTTCTGCCCCTTGTGATGTCTCTGTCAGAAGCTTTCTCTATCTCCTTTCTCCTTTAATAAAACTCTATTGCACAAAAGCTCTGAGCAATCAAGCCTCGTCTTGGGCCCTGGATTGAATTTTCTCCTCCATAAGCCAAGAATCCCAGCATCTTTTCGTGGTTCAGCAACAATATTTCATTTCCTCTGCAGGAGAGAGCTAGTGAGCTTTAGGTCTGTCTGGAACATTCTTGAATCCTGTGGGGAAAAATATCCTGTGCACACATCTGGATACTGGGCCTAGAGGCCAAAAATTCGCATTTCTTTCCCGGGGAGCCCTAACGTGGTGTGACTTAGCAACTGCTTGAAAATCCATCCCATTGCTGTTTTCCTCCTTCTGACAGAGCTAGCTTTGTTCCCTGCTTTGGGATGTCTCAAACGAAGGGCCGGTCCATAGCTACTCGCCTGGGGCCCATTGGATGTGCAAGGTGCCCTCGACTAGGTGACCCTAGCATGGCACTCAGCCCGCTCAGACACACTCCCGAGGCTTCTTTCTCATGGGAAGCACTGCTCCAACCTAGAATGTGTCTGCAATGCTTGGAAAGTGCAGTGAGACACACAGCCCTGACTCTGCAATTGAGGCCCTCAGAGCAAGCCTGCAGCTCTGATGTCTGAGAAGCAAAACACTTGCCTGCAAAGAGAGGCCTGAAAACACACTCTCTGTGGATGACTTTCCTTCCTCTAAGAAGATAGTTTTCCCAGTCTCCTGCTTCCTGAATGTCACACAGCTGGAATGCGCTTGCTTGGAGGTCGTGA
>NW_017191079.1:0-21708 GCF_001704415.2 Capra hircus
TCCAGTGCTGACATGGATCTTGGGTACTTCTGGAGTCTCCCAGGGGAGTCAGTCCTCGTCTCGAGTGGGGGCATGCACGTGTGCTTCCTCCGAGCTGTAGCAGCAGTGTCACGCTTCCCTTCGCGTGGATCAAGGGATCTGTGGCTTTCCCTCGAGGCTTTCCCACAGCTTTCCCACGAGGCTTTCCCACAGGGTGTCCCACGTGCCACCGTGGTGTGAGTCGATCCTCGGCTTGAAAGTCGAGGCAGTGCAGGGAAAACAGTTTCCCTGGAATGGACTGAGACATCTGGGGGACTCTGGGAATGGTGGCACGACCCTGGAGTTCCTCTCGCCTTTCCTGTGGAGAGCGCCTCCTCTTGAGATGCGACGGAACGCCGGAATTCTTTCCCAACCACGCAGGGAAGGATCCCTCCTCTCGAGCTAGGAAGCGGAAACGGGGCTCCTCTGATGTGGCGGGACTCTCGTGCTTCCTCTCGAGTGGAGACGGTATGTCGGGGAACTTCTTGAGTTGCAGCAAGGGTGTGAAGGACCCTTTGGAAGTTCCAGAGGTTAGGTGTGATTAGCCTCGAGACGCCTCAGCGGAAATGGCCTCATCTCGCCTGGAGGGAGAACCTCCTGGATTTTCTCGAGTTGCGGCAGGTGCTCTCGACTTACGACGGGGACCTCAGGGACCCGCTCTGTGGCCTCAGGAAAGGCCAGTCCCCATGCGAGTTGCTCGGGGGCCTCTCGGGATTCCTCTCCCGTCGATGCCGGGGCATAAGACCTTGTGTGGAGTCAGCTGCCGGAACCTGAGGATTCCTATCCAGTGCTGACATGGATCATTGGGGTACTTCTTGGAGTCTCCCCAGGGGAGTCAGTCCTCGTCTCGAGTGGGGGCATGCACGTGCGCTTTCCTCCCGAGCTGTAGCAGCAGTGTCACGCCTTCCCTTCAGCGTGGATCAAGGGATCTGTGGCTTTCCCTCGAGGCTTTCCCACGAGGCTTCCCTAGAGGCTTTTCCCACGAGGCTTTCCCACAGGGCTGTCCCACGTGCCACCGTGGTGTGAGTCGATCCTCTGGCTTGAAAGTCGAGGCAGTGCAGGGAAAACAGTCTTTCCCTGGAATGGACTGAGACATCTGGGGGACTCTGGGAATGTTGGCACGACCCTGGAGTTCCTCTCGCCTTTTCCTGTGGAGAGCGCCTCCTCTTGAGATGCGACGGAACGCCGGGAAATTCTTTCCCCGACCACGCAGGGAAAGGATCCCCTCCTCTCGAGCTAGGAAGGCGGAAACGGGGCTCCTCTGGATGTGGTCGGGACTCTCGTGCTTCCTCTCGAGTGGAGACGGGTATGTCGGGGAACTTCTTGAGTTGCAGCAAGGGTGTGAAGGACCCTTTGGAAGTTCCAGAGGTTAGGTGTGATTAGCCTCGGAGACGCCTCAGCGGAAATGTGCGTCATCTCGCCTGGAGGGGAGAACCTCCTGGATTTTCTCGAGTGGCGGCAGCTTGCTCTCGACTTACGACGGGACTGTCTAGGAGCCGCCTCTGTGAGCCTCAGGAAAGGCCAGTCCCCATGCGAGTTGCTCCGGGGGCGCTCTCGGGATTCCTCTCCCGTCTGATGCCGGGGCTAAGACCTTGTGTGGAGTCGGTGCCGGAACCTGAGGATTCCTCTCCAGTGCTGACATGGATCTTGGGGACTTCTGGAAGTCTCCCCAGGGGAGTCAGTCCTCGTCTCGAGTGGGGGCATGCACGTGCGCTTTCCTCCCGAGCTGTAGCAGCAGTGTCACGCTTTCCTTCGGTGGATCAAGGGATCTGTGGCTTTCCCTCGAGGCTTTCCCACGAGGCTTTCCCTAACGAGAGGCTTTCCCACAGGGCTGTCCCACGTGCCACCGTGAGTGTGAGTCGATCCTGGGCTTGAAAGTCGAGGCAGTGCAGGGAAAACAGGTTTCCCTGGAATGGACTGAGACATCTCGGCGGACTCTGGGAATGGTGGCACGACCCTGGAGTTCCTCTCGCCTTTCCTGTGGAGAGCGCCTCCTCTTGAGATGACGACAGGGAACGCCGGGAATTCTTTCCCTGACCACGCAGGGAAAGGATCCCTCCTCTCGAGCTTAGGAGGCGGAAACGGGGCCTCCTCTGGATGTGGGCGGGACTCTCGTGATTCCCCTCGAGTGGAGACGGGTATGTCGTGGAACTTCTTGAGTTGCAGCAAGGGTGTGAAGGACCCTTTGGAAGTTCCAGTTGGTTAGATGTGATTAGCCTCGAGACGCATCAGCAGGAAATGGGCCTCATCTCGCCTGGAGGGGAGAACCTCCTGGATTTTCTCGAGTTGCGGCAGGTGCTCTCGACTTACGACGGGGACCTCAGGGACCCGCTCTGGTGGCCTCAGGAAAGGCCAGTCCCCATGCGAGTTGCTCGGGGCCTCTCGGGATTCCTCTCCCGTCGATGCCGGGGCCTAATATCTTGTGTGGAGTCGGTGCCGGAACCTGAGGATGCCTCTCCAGTGCTGACATGGATTTTGGGGACTTCTGGAGTCTCCCCAGGGGAGTCAGTCCTCGTCTCGAGTGGGGGCATGCCCGTGCGCTTTCCTCCCGAGCTGTAGCAGCAGTGTCACGCTTCCCTTCGCGTGGATCAACGGATCTTTGAGCTTTTCCTCTAGGCTTTCCACGAGGCTTTCACACGAGGCTTTCCCACAGGGCTGTCCCACGTGCCACCGTGGTGTGAGTCGATCCTCGGCTTGAAAGTCGAGGCAGTGCAGGGAAAACAGGTTTCCCTGGAATGGACTGAGACATCCAGGGGACTCTGGGAATGGTGGCACAACCCTGGAGTTCCTCTTGCCTTTCCTGTGGAGAGCGCCTCCTCTTGAGATACAACGAGGAACGCCGGGAATTCTTTCCCGACCACGCAGGGAATAGGATCCCTCCTCTCGAGCTAGGACGCGGAAACGGGGCTCCTCTGGATGTGGGCGGGACTCTCGTGCTTCCTCTCGAGTGGAGACGGGTATGTCGGGGATCTTCTTGAATTGCAGCAAGGGTGTGAAGGATCCTTTGGAAGTTCCAGATTTTCAGTGTGATTAGCCTCGAGGCGCCTCAGCGGAAATGGGCCTCATCTCGCCTGGAGGGGAGAACCTCCTGGATTTTCTCTAGTTGCGGCAGGTGCTCTCGACTTAGCATTGGGACCTCAGGACCCGCTCTAGTGCCCTCAGGAAAGGCCCGTCCCCATGCGAGTTGCTCCGTCGGCCTCCAGCGATTCCTCTCCCGTCTATTCCGGGGCCTGAGACCTTGTGTGGAGTCGGTGCCGGAACCTGAGGATTCCTCTCCAGTTCTGACATGGATCTTGGGGTACTTCTGGAGTCTCCCAGGGGAGTCAGTCCTCGTCGCGAGTGTGGCGTGCCGTGCGCTTTCCTCCCGAGCTTTAGCAGCAGCGTCACGCTTCCCTTTACGGGGATCCAGGGATCTGTGGCTTTCTCTGTAGGCTTTCCCACGAGGCTTTCCGACTAGGCTCTTCACAGTGCTGTCCCACGTGCCACCGAGGTCTGAGTCGATCCTCGGCATGAAAGTCGAGGCATTGCGGGGAAAACAGGTTTCCCTGGAATCGACTGAGACTTCTGAGGGCTCTGGGAATGCTGGCACGACCCTGAGTTCCTCTCGCCTTTCCTGTGGAGAGCGCCTCTTCTTGAGATGCGATGGGAACGCCGGAAATTCTTTCCCGACCACGCAGGGAAAGGATCCCTCCTCTCGAGCTATGAGGCTGAAACGGGGCTCTTCTGGTTGTGGGCGGGACTCTCGTGCTTCCTTTCGAGTGGAAACGGGTATGTCGGGGAAATTCTTGAGTTGCAGCAAGGGTGTGAAGGGCCCTTTGGAAGGTCCAGAGGTTACGGTGTGATTAGCCTCGAGATGCCTCAGCGCAAATGGGTCTCATCTCGCCTGGAGGGGAGAACCTCCTGGATTTTCTCGAGTTGCGCCAGGTGCTCTCGACTTACAACGGGGACCTCAGGGACCCGCTTTGGTGGCCTCAGGAAAGGCCAGTCCCCATGCGAGTTGCTCGGGAGCCTCTCGTGATGTCTCTCCCTCTCCAGTGCTGTCTTGGATCTTGACTGGCCTTTCCTGAGGCCACCAGAGCGGGTCCCTGCGGTCCCCGTCGTAAGTCGAGAGCACCTGCCGCAACTGGAGAAAATCAAGGATGTTTCCCCTCCAGGCAAAATGAAGCCTATTTCCGCTGACACATCTCAAGGCTAAGCACACTTAAACTCTGGAACTTCCAAAGGTCGTTCACACCCTTGCTGCAAATCAAGAAGTTCCCCGACATAACCCGTCTCCACTCAAGAGGAAGCACGATAGTCAAAGGAGCCGTGTCGCCACATCCAGAGGAGCCCCGTTCCGCCCCTACCTCGAGAGGAGGGATCCTTTCCACACAAAGTCTTAGGCTCCGGCATCGACGGGAGAGGAATCCCGAGAGGCCCCCGAGCAACTTGCATGGGGACTGGCCTTTCCTGAGGCCACCAGAGCGGGTCCCTGAGGTCCCTGTCGTAAGTCGAGAGCACCTGCCGCAACTCGAGAAAATTCAGGAGGTTCTCCCCTCCAGGCGAGATGAGGCCATTTCCGCTGAGGTGTCTCGAGGCTAATCACATCGAACCCCTGGAACTTACAAAGGGTCCTTCACACCCTTGCTGCAACTCAAGAAGTTCCGCGACATACCCGTCTCCACTCGAGAGGAAGCTCGAGAATCCCGCCCACATCCAGAGGAGCCCCGATTCCGCCTCCTAGCTCGAGAGGAGGGATCCTTTCCCTGCGTGGTGGGGAAAGAATTTCCGGCGTTCCCGTTGCATCTCAAGAGGGGGTGCTCTCCACAGGAAAGGCGAGAGGAAGTCCAGGGTCGTGACCACCATTCCCAGAGTCCCCCAGATGTCTCAGTCCATTCCAGGGAAAACTGTTTTCCCTGCACTGCCTCGACTTTCAAGCCCAGGGTCGACTTTCACCACGGTGGCACGTGGGACAGCCCTGTGGGAAAGCCTCGTGGGAAAGTTCGTGGGAAAGCCTCCAGGGAAAGCCACAGATCCCTTGATCCAGCGAAGGGAAGCGTCGACACTGCTGCTACAGCTCGGGAGGAAAGCACACGTGCATGCCCCCACTCGAGACGAGGACTGACTCCCCTGGGGAAGACTCCAGAAGTACCCAAGATCCATGTCAGCACTGGAGAGGAATCCTCTGGTTCTGGCACCGACTCCAAACAAGGTCTTAGGCCCCGGCATCGACGGGAGAGGAATCCTGAGAGGCCACCGTGGAACTCGCATGGGGACTGGCATTTCCTCAGGCCAACAGAGCGGTTCCCTGAGGTCCCCGTCATAGGTCGAGAGCACCTGCCGCAACTTGAGAAAATCCAGGTGGTTGTCCCTTCCAGGAGAGATGGGCCCATTTCCGCTGGGGCGTCTCGAGGCTAATCACACCTAAGCTCTGGAATTTCCAAAGGGTCCTTCACACCCTTGCTGCAATTCAAGAAGTTCCCCGACATACCCGTCTCCACTCGAGAGGAGGAACGAGAGTCCCGCCCACATCCAGAGGAGCCCCGTTTCCGTCTCATAGCTCGAGAGGAGGGATCCTTTCCCAGTGTGATAGCGAAAAGAATTCTCGGGAGTCACTCTCCACAGGAAAGGCGAGAGGAATTCCCTGTCATGCCACCATTCCCAGAGTCCCCCAGATGTCTCAGTCAATTCCAGGAAATCCTGTTTTCCCTGCACTGCCTCGACTTTCAAGCCGAGGATCAACTCACACCACGGTGGTAGGTGGGACAGCCCTGTGGGAAAGCCTCGTGGGAAAGCCTCGAGGGAAAGCCACAGATCCCTTGATTCACGCGAAGGGAAGCGTGACACTGCTGCTACAGCTCGGGAGGAAAGCGCACGTGCATGCCCCCACTCGAGACGAGGACTGACTCCCCTCGGGAGACTCCAGTAGTACCCCAAGATCCATGTCAGCACTGGAGAGGAATCCTCAGGTTCCGGCACCGGACTCCGTACAAGGTCTCAGACCCCGGCATCAACTGGGAGAGGAATCCCGAGAGGCCATCGAACAACTCGCATGGAGACTGGCCTTTCCTCAGGACACCGGAGAGGGTCCCTGAGGTCCCCGTCGTAATTCTAGAGCACCTGCCACACTCGAGAAAATCCAGGAGGTTCTCCCCTCCAGGCGAGATGAGGCCCATTTCCGCTGAGGCGTCTCGAGGCTAATCACACCTAACCTCTGGAACTTCCAAAGAGTCTTTCACAGTCATGCTGCAACTCAAGAAGTTCCCCGACACACCCGTCTCCACTCCAGAGGAAGCACGAGGGTCCCGGCCACATCCAGAGGAGCTCCGTTTCCGCCTCCAAGCTAAAGATGAGGGATCCTTCCCTGCTTCCTCGGGATAGAATTCCCGACGTTTCCGACAGCTTCTCAAGAGGAGGCCCACTGCACAGGAAAGGCGAGAAGAACTCATGGGTCGTGCCACCATTCCAAGAGTCCCCCAGATATCTCAGTCCATTCCAGAGGATCCTGTTTTCCCTGCACTGCTTCGACTTTCACGCCGAGGATCGACTCACACCACGGTGGCACGTGGGAGGGCCCAGTGGGAAAGCCTCGTGGGAAAGCCTTGAGGGAAAGCCCTAGATCCCTTGATCCACGCGAAGGGAAGCGTGACACTGCTGCTACAGCACGGGAGGAAAGCGCACGTGCATGCCCCCACTCGAGACGAGGACTGACTCCCCTTGGGAGACTCCAGAAGTACCCCAACATGCATGTCAGCCTTGGAGAGGAATCCTCAGATTCCGGCCCCGACTCCACACAAGGTCTTAGGCCCTGGCATCGACGGGAGTGGAATAGCGACAGGCCCTCTAGCAACTCGCATGGGGACTGGCCTTTCCTGAGGTCACCAGAGCGGTCCCTGAGGTCCCCGTCGTAAGTCGAGAGCACCTGCCGCAACTCGGTAAAATCCAGGCGGTTTTCCCCTCCAGGCGAGATGAGGCCCGTTTCCCCTGAGGTGTCTCGAGGCTAATCACACGTGACCTCTGGAACTTCCAAAGAGTCTTTCACAGTCATGCTGCAACTCAAGAAGTTCCCGACATACCCGTCTCCACTCAAGAGGAAGCACGAGTGTCCCGGCCACATCCAGAGGAGCTCCGTTTCCGGCTCGTAGCTCGAGATGAGCGATCCTTTCCCTTATTGGTCGGGAAAGAATTCCCGGCATTCCCATCGCATCTCAAGAGGAGGCGCTCTGCCAAAGGAAAGGGGAGAGGAACTGCAGGGTCGTGCCACCATTCCGAGACTCACCCAGATGTCTCAGTCCATTCCACAGGAACCTGTTTTCCCTGCACTGCCTTGGCCTTCATGCCGAGGATCGACTCACACCACTGTCACACGTGGGACAGCCCTGTGGGAAAGCCTAGTGGGAAAGACTCGAGGGAAAGCCACAGATCCCTTGGTCCAGGCATGGGGAAGCGTGACACTGCTGCTACAGCATGGGAGGAAAGGGCACGCTCATGCCCCCACTCGAGACGAGGCCTGACTCCCTTGTGGAGACTCGAGAAGTACCACAAAATCCATGTCAGCACTGGAGAGGAATCCTCAGCTTCCGGCCCCGACTCCACACAAGGTCTTAGGCCCCGGCATCGACGGGAGAGGAATCACGAGAGGCCCCCTAGCAACACGCATGATGACTGGCGTTTCCTGCGGCCGCCAGAACGGGTCCCTGAAGTCCCCGTCGTAACTCGAGAGCACCTGCTGAAACTCGGGAATATCCAGGAGCCTCTCCATTCCAGGCGACATGAGGCCCATTTCTGCTGAGGCATCTCGAGACTAACCACACCTAACCTCTGGAACTTCCAAAGGGTCCTTCACACCCTTGCTGCAACTCAAGAAGTTCCCCGACATACCCGTTCCTCTTCACATTCAGCCATAATGGTGGTGTCATCTGCATATCTAAGTTTATTGATATTTCTACCGGCAATCTTGATTCCAGCTCATGTATCTTCCATCCCAGCATTTTTCATGATGTACTCTGCATAGAAGTTAAATAAACAGGGTGACAATATACAGCCTTTGCATACTCCTTTTCCTTTTTGGAACCAGTCTGTTGTTCCATGTCCTACTCTAACTGTTGCTTCCTGACCTTCATCCAGATTTCTCAAGAGGCAGGTTAGGTGGTCTGGTATTCCCATCTCTTTCAGAATTGTGGCTAAAACAACAGTATAAGGACCTTTCCGATGTCAGGCCAAGGAATTGTGTTTCCAGTCATTGAGCCACACCTGATCACTGAGCACAAATTCATGAATCTGTTCCTCAAGGGGGAATGATATTCTTTTTTATACAAACTTAGTTACCTGATTTATTACCTTACCTAATTGTTCCATCTGCTGTGAAATCCCACCCCCTTACTTGTGGCAAATCTGCTAACACCTGCCTCACTGTGGGAGGGGGTCTCCCATAGAAAATTTCATAAGGACAACAACTATGGGAACGTGCAGTTACCCGTAATATGAGTAAGTCTGCCGGAAGCAAGCCCATCCATGTACAGTCAGTCTCTATGATCCATTTTGAAAGTGTCTCTTCAAGAGTTTGGTTGTTTCTTTCCACCATTCCAGAACACTGGGGCCTATATGCTGTATGTAATTTCCACTGATATTTAGAGCTTCACATACCTGTTAATTAACGCGGCTGCAAAGACAGGGCCATTGTCGGATTCTATACTGGTTGGAAACCCAAGTCTGGGAATTATTTCTCAAATCAGCGAGCTACTTCGTTTTCTTTTTCAGATCAGGTAGGGAAGGCCTCTGC
The DNA here is from genome assembly GCF_001704415.2 of Capra hircus. Lineage (NCBI taxonomy): Eukaryota > Metazoa > Chordata > Mammalia > Artiodactyla > Bovidae > Capra > Capra hircus. The sequence continues at coordinate 8,780 of NW_017191079.1, forward strand.
CCAACCGGAGAAGGTACCTACTATTCTAGTAAGTTATGATAACAGGTGACTGCCTTTGCTTCCCCGAAGGACACTCGCTTTCCCTGCATCCTGAGAACTCCACGTCTCAGCCAGTTGGAAAAGCGCTTCTTGGAGGTCATTATTCAGGGGCAATTTCCCCTGGAGCCCGGGGCCATAGGGAGCGGCTCCACACTCCCAGGGAAAGGCAGAGCCACAGCCACACATCTGTCCCATCCCCTTTGCTCTGTAGGAGAGCTCTAGTGAGCCTAGGTCTGTCAGGAAAATTCTTGGCTCCTATGGGGACACATTCTATGTGTGAAACTGCATCCAGGACCTAGGGGCCACAGGGCGCCTGTTTCTCTCGGGGGCGGAGGGGTGGGGGGCCTGAAGCAGTGCGGCCCAGCAACAGCTTCCACATCCATCCAATTGCTCTTTTCTTACCTCTGATAGAACTAGCTTTGTTCCAGCCTTTGGCAATTTGGAGGCAAGCGGGCCCCACTTCCTCCCCAAGGAGGCATCTGGACCTAATTTGAGTGGAAAGGCCCCTCACGGAGCTGAACCCAGGAAGGCACCCAGTCATGTCTGACACATTCCTGCATCCTGCTTCTTCATGAGCAATACCGCTATAAGCTAGGAATGTCTTTCCAAGGCTCAGAAAGGACAGGGGAGATGCATGGTGCTGCCTCTGGAATTTCGGTCCTCTGAGCAGACCTGGAGGTCTCCCCTTGAAGGAGCTAACCAGTTTCTTCCAAATACAGGCTTGCAAACACACACTGGGTGGCTGCCTCTTCTTCCCTGAAGGACGATCACTTTCCCCGCATCCTGTGAACTCTGCATCCCAGCCTGCTGGAAAAGCGCTTCTTGGAGGTCATTTTTCAGGGACAATTTTCCCTGGAGCCCGGGGCTGTAGGGAGGGCCCCATGCTCGCTGTGAAAGGCAGAGTCACATCCACAGTCTGTTCTACCCCTTTTGCCCTGTGGGAGAGCTCTAGTGAGCCTAGGTCTGTCAGGAAAATTCTTGGCTCCTATGGGGACACACCCTGTGTGTTAACCTGCATATCGGACCTAGGGGCCACAGGGTGCCTGTTCCTCTCGGGGGGGACCCTGAAGTGGTGCGGACCAGCAACAGCCTGAACATCCATCCGATTGCTCTTTTCTTCCTTCTGATACAGCTAGCTTTGCTTCTCGCTTTGGCATTTCGGAAGCCAGGGGGAGCCCCACCGCTGTTGTCCTGGGGTCTATTGGAGGTACCGGGTCTATTGGACCCCAGCATGGCACCCGACCCCCTCAGACACACTCCCGCAGCCTCCTTCCCCATGGGCAGGACTGTTCTGACCTAGGAACGTGTTCCCAAGGCTCAGAAAATGCAGGGAGACACACGGCCCTGACTCTGGAACTGAGGCCATTGGAGCAGGCCTGGAGGTCTGACGTCTGAGACGCCAAACACTTGCTGCAAGATACAGGTGTGAAAACACACTCTCTGGGGCTGCCTTTCCTTCCTCCAAGGAAGAGAGCTTTTCCAGTCTCCTCCGTGCTGAGTCATACAAGGCTGGAAAGGTCTGGCTTAGAGGGCATTTCTCAGCGGCAATGGCCCCTGAGGCCCTGCACACAGGGAGGGATCCTACCCTCCCGGGGAAGTCAAAGCAACCTCCAAACAGCTGTTCTATCATGTTTCCTCTGCAGGAGGGAGCTAGTGAGCCCAGGTCTGTCTGGAACGTTCTTGGATCCTGCGGGGAAATCATCCTGGGAGCCCACCTGGATACCAGTCGTAGGGGCTAAAATTCGCATTTTCCTTCCTTGGAGCCCTAACGCAGTACAGCCTAGCAACTGCTTGAAAATCCATCCTGTTGCTGTTTTCTTCCCTCTGACAGAGCGAGCTTTGCTCCCCATTTTGGGATTTCAGAAGCAAGGTGGTGGCCTGCAACTCCTTGCCTGGGGTCCATTGGAGGTGCAAGGTGCCCTCGACCAGGTGACCCCAGCATGACACCTGGCCCCCTCAGACACACTCCCGCAGCCTGCTTCCCCATGGGCAGGACTGCTCTCACCTAGGAATGTGTTTGCAAGGCCAGGAAACTGCAGGGAGACACAAGGCCCTGATTCTGGCATTGAGTCTGTTGGAACAGGCCTGCAGGTCTTCTGTCTAACAAGCCAAACACTTGCTGCAAGATACAGGCCTGAAAACACACTCTTGGGCTGCCTTTCCTTCCTCCAAGGAAGAGAGTTTTCTCAGACTCCTGTGGGCTGAGAGCCACACAGGGCTGAAAAGCACTTGCTGGGAGATTCTTTTTCATTGGCCATGGCCCCTGAGGCCCTGTGCTCAGGGAGGGCTCCCTCCCTCCCAGGGAAAGTCAAAGGAAGCTCCAAACGGCTGTTCAATCATGTTTCTGAGAGAGTCATTGCCAAGGCAGGTTTCTAAGAAGTTCAAGGGTCCCCAAGGAGAGAGGGTCTAGAATTCTCAAGGAGGAAGAAAGGACAAACTGTTTTCCCCTCTACATTCCTTAGGATTATATAACAATCATGCATCCTTCTTGAGGACGGTCTCTGGAAAAAACCTTCTGGCTAATCCTGTTATCTTAAAATGTCAAATTATGGGAGTAGGTCTAGTGAGTCTTTACAACCTCCAGACATTCTTTTGTTCGTTGTCATAACTTATTGGAGAGTATATAACTCCATTACCAACACTAGCAAGGGGGTACGCTTTCTGCCCCTTGTGATGTCTCTGTCAGAAGCTTTCTCTATCTCCTTTATCCTTTAATAAAACTCTATTGCACAAAAGCTCTGAGCAATCAAGCCTCGTCTTGGGCCCTGGATTGAATTCTTCTCCTCCATAAGCCAAGAATCCCAGCATCTTTTCGTGGTTCAGCAACAATATTTCATTTCCTCTGCAGGAGAGAGCTAGTGAGCTTAGGTCTGTCTGGAACATTCTTGGATCCTGTGGGGAAAATATCCTGTGCACACATCTGGATACTGGGCCTAGAGGCCAAAATTCGCATTTCTTTCCCGGGGAGCCCTAACGTGGTGTGACTTAGCAACTGCTTGAAAATCCATCCCATTGCTGTTTTCCTCCTTCTGACAGAGCTAGCTTTGTTCCCTGCTTTGGGATATCTCAACCGAAGGGCCGGTCCATAGCTACTCGCCTGGGGCCCATTGGATGTGCAAGGTGCCCTCGACTAGGTGACCCTAGCATGGCACTCAGCCCGCTCAGACACACTCCCGAGGCTTCTTTCTCATGGGAAGCACTGCTCCAACCTAGGAATGTGTCTGCAATGCTTGGAAAGTGCAGTGAGACACACAGCCCTGACTCTGCAATTGAGGCCCTCAGAGCAAGCCTGCAGCTCTGATGTCTGAGAAGCAAAACACTTGCTGCAAAGAGAGGCCTGAAAACACACTCTCTGTGGATGACTTTCCTTCCTCTAAGGAAGATAGTTTTCCCAGTCTCCTGCTTCCTGAATGTCACACAGCTGGAATGCGCTTGCTTGGAGGTCGTGATTCAGTGGCAATGACCCCTGAGGCCCTTTGCCCAGGGAGGGCTCCCACACTCACAGGCAAATCAAAGCAACTTCCAAGTGAGTCAGCTCTTCACATCAAATGGCCAAAGTATTGGAGTTTCAGGTTCAGTATTAGTCCTTCCAATGTATATTCAGACCTGATTTCCTTTAGGATGGAGTGGTTGCGTCTCCTTGTAGTCTAAGCGACCTACAAGCATCTTCTCCAACACCACAGTTCAAAAGCATCCAATTTTCAGCTGTCACTTTCTTTATAGTACATCTTTCATATCCATCCATGACATATGGAAAAACCATAGCCTTGACTGGATGGATCTTTGTTGGCAAAGCAACGTCTCGGCTTTTTAATATGCTGTCTAGTTTGGTCATCACTTTTCTTCCAAGTCATAAATATGTTTTAAGTTCATGGAGGCAGCCATCACCTGCAGTGATTTCCAAGCCCCCCAAAATAGTCTGCTGCTGTTTCCAATGTTTTCCCATCTATTTGCCATGAAGTGATGAGACTGGATGCAATGATTTTAGTTTTCTGAATGCTGAGCTTTAAGCTAACTTTTTCACTCTCCTCTTTCACTTTCATCAGGAGACTCTTTAGTTCTTATACACTTTCTGCCATAAGGGTGGTGTCGTCTGCATATCTGAGATTCTTGATATTTCTCCCAGCAATCTGGATTCCAGCGTGTGCTTCCTCCAGCCCAGTGTTTCTCATGATGTACTCTGCGTATAAGTTAAATAAGCAGGGTGACAATATACAGCCTTGACATATTCCTTTTCCTATTTAGAACCAGTCTGTTGTTCCATGTCCAGTTCGAACTGTTTCTTCCTGACCTGCATACAGGTTTCTCAAGAGACAGGTCAGGTGGTCTGGTATTCCCATCTCTTTCAGAATTTTTCCCAGTTTATTGTGATCCACACAGTCAAAGGCTTTGGCATAGTCAATAAAGCAGAAATAGATGTCTTTTTTTCTGGAACTCTCTTGCTTTTTCAATGATCCAGTGGATGTTGGCAGTTTGATCTCTGGTTTCTCTGCATTTTTTTAAATCCCTCTTGAACATTTGGAAGTTCACAGTTCATGTGAACTTGGAGAATTTTGAGCATTACTTTACTAGTGTGTGAGATGAGTGCAATTGTGCAGCAGCTTGAATATTCTTTGTCATTGCCTTTCTTTGGGATTGGAATGAAAACTGACCTAATGACTAGGTGTTTTCAATTGCATATGCTGAAAGAACTGGCTGTGCAGTTTTGAAGAAAAAAAAATCATTTTAACCCATTTTCTCTGAAGTGCAAGGCATATCATGGCCATCCCTGAATCATAAAGTCACCTTTTCTTTATGTAGTCATAGTTTCATGCCTAAATTATAGGCCAACTCATGCTCAAATTGACTCTGATGTCAGGGGCAGATCAACTAATAAAAAGCTTGGATTGTCCCTCTGGAGGAAAGTGAGATCTTGGTCCCACAAGAAGAATCTGAAGGGTTAAGGGAACTTGCAAGAGTGGGGAAAGCTTAGTCCATCCTACATGTACCAAAATCTTAAATAAGGCTTATTTACTTTACCGAAGTAAAAAAACAGATGATGAAAACAATTATAAATCAATGAAAGGTAAAGAAACTCATAGTCTGTTATCAAAAATTGCATTCTAAGAAAACTTTGTGCTCTTAACCTAGAGAGGAGACTAAATTCCATCTGGTACCAGCTTACCAGAAGACAAACAAACAAACAAACAAATTATCAGTAAGCTTAAAAAAAGTATATTCCATATATCTTGAAGTAGCAGTATTTCTGCAAAGGCATCAGTGTGAAACCATAGAGGACATGGTTAAAACCTGATTAAATAGAAATTGACAATGTAATCTGGTCACTGCTGCGACTTGAAATGCTTTAATATGATAACTGGAATTATAACTGACAGCATTTGACCAGGACATATCAGATTTTCACGGATGTCACATAATTTCTAGGATATCTATATTAGGAACTGAAGGAATCTTTGAACCTAGGAAAGAAAACAACAGTCTCAAAGGCCCTTGCTGAATCATCTATCAGCAAGGAATGTCTTTGCAAGGATCGCAAAGTGAAGGGAAAATACACCGACCTGCCTCTGCAACTTCGGTCCTCTGAGCAGATCTGGAGGTCTCCCTTTGTATAAGCTAACCTGTTCCTTCCAAATAGAGGTTTGCAACACAAAACAAGTGGCCGCCTATTCTTCCCCGAAGGAGGCTCTCTTTCCCCACATCCTGCGAACTCCCTTTCCCAGCCTCCTGGAAAAGCGCTTCTTGCAGTTCCTTTCAGAAAATCCTATGGACGGAGAAGCCTGGTAGGCTGCAGTCCGTGGGGTCGCTGAGGGTCGGACACGACTGAGCGACTGCACTTTCATTTTCACTTTCATGCATTGGAGAAGGCAATGGCAACCCACTTACTGTTCTTGCCTGGAGAATCCCAGGGACGGGGGAGCCTAGTGGGCTACCGTCTATGGCGTCGCACAGAGTTGAACACGACTGAAGCAACTTAACAGCAGCAGCAGCAGCAGTTCCTTTCTTAGGGGCAGTTATCCCTGAGATTGGGACCTGGAAAGGCAGAGCCACCTCCACACACACGTCTTTTTTGTCCCCTTTCCTCTGGAGGAGAGCTCTAGTGAGCCTAGGTCTGTCAGGAAAATTCTTGGCTTTGACGGGATCACACCCGGTGTGTGAACCTGCATACCCGACCTAGGGGCCACAGGGCACCTGTTTTGCTCGAGTGGGTCCTGGAGGGGTGCAGCATAGCAAGAGCTTAAAAATCCATCCAATTTGTCTTTTTTTTTTTACCTCAGAGAGAACGAGTTTGCTCCACCTCCACCCTTTGGCAGTGTGGAGGGAAGAGGGCACCACCCTCTCCCAAAGGGGACATAGGGCCTACCAGGAGAGAAAGGCCCCTTGAGGAGCTGAGCCCAGGTAGGCAGCCAGTGATGTCAAGCACACTCCCGCTGCTTGCTTCTTCATGGGCACTCCCACGATCTGCTAGGAATGTCTTTGCAAGGATCTCAAAGGGAAGGGAGATACATGGCCCTGTCTCTGGAACTTCAGTCCTCTGAGCAGATCTGGAGGTCTTGAGTTGTATAAGCAAACCTGTTCCTTCCAAATAGAGGCTTGCAAACACACCCCCGGTGGTTGCCTCTTCTTCCCCGAAGAAGTCTTTCTTTCCCCACATGCTGCGAACTCCCTGTCCCAACCTCCAAGAATAGCGCTTCTTGCCATTCCTTTCTTAGAGGCAGTTATCTCTGAGCCTGGGGCCGTAGGGAGTAGCCCCACACTCACAGGGAAAGGCAAAGACTCCTCCATACATCTCCTCTATCCCCTTTGCTCCGGAGGAGAGCTCTAGTGAGCCTAGGTCTTTCAGGAAAATTCTTGGCTTGGACAGGATCTCACCCTGTTTGTGAACCTGCATACCCAACCAGGGGCCACAGAGCACCTGTTTCAGTAAAGTGGGCCCTGAAAGGGTGCAGCCTAGCAAGAGCTTGAAAATCCATTCAATTGCTGTTTTTGTACCTCTGACAGAGCGAGCTTGGCTCCACCCTTTGGCAGTGAGGAGAAAAGAGGCATGACACCCTCCCCAAGGGGACATGGGGCCTACTTCGAGAGGAAGCTGCAACTCGAGAAAATCCAGGAGGTTCTCCCCTCCAGGCGAGATGAGGCCCATTTCCGCTGAGGCGTCTCGAGGCTAATCACAACTAACCTCTGGAACTTCGAAAGGGTCCTTCACACCCTTGCTGCAAGTCAAGAAGTTCTCCGACATACCCATCTCCACTCGAGAGGAAGGACGAGGGTCCCACCCACATCCAGCGGAGCCCCGTTTCCGCCTCGTAGCTCGAGAAGAGGGATCCTTTCCCTTCATCGTCGGGAAAGAATTCCCGGGCTTCCCGTCGCATCTCAAGAGGAGGCACTCTCCACAGGAAAGGCGAGAGGAACTCCAGGGCCTTGCCAGCATTCCAAGAGTCCCCCAGATGTCTCCGTCCATTCCAGAAGAACCTGCTTTCCCTTCACTGCCTCGACGTTCACGCCGAGGATAGACTCACACCACCGTGACATGTGGGACAGCCCTGTTCGAAAGCCTCGTGGGAAAGCCTCGATGCAAAGCGACTGATCCCTTGAACCACATGTCGGCAAGCGTGACACTGCTGCTACAGCTTGTGAGGAAATCGCAGGTGCATGCCCCCACACGAGATGAGGACTGACTCCCCTGGTGAGACTCCAGAAGTATGGAAAGATTCATGTCAGCACTGGAGAGGCATCCTCAGGGTCTGGCCCCGACTCCACACAAGGTCTTAGGCACCGGCATCGATGGGAGAGGAATCCCTATAGGCCCCATGGTAACTCGCATGGGGACTGGCCTTTCCTGAGGCCACCAGAGCGAGTCCCTGAGGTCCCCGTCGTAACTCGAGAGCACCTACCACAACTCGGTAAAATCCAGGAGGTTCTCCCCTCCAGGCGAGATGAGGCCCATTTCCGCTGAGGTGTCTCGAGGCTAATCACACCTAACCTGTGGAACTTCCAAAGGGTCCTTCACACCCTTGCTGCAACTCAAGAAGTTCCCCGACAAACCCGTCTTCACTCGAGAGGAAGCACGGGGGTCCCGCCCACATCCAGAGGAGCCCCATTTCCGCCTCGTAGTTCGAAATGAGGGATCCTTTCCCTGCTTCATCGGGAAAGGATTCCCGCCGTTCCCGCCGCATCTCAAGAGGAGGCGCTCTCAACAGGAAAGGCGAGAGGAACTCCAGGGTCGTGCCAACATTCCAAGAGTCCCCCAGATGTCTCAGTCCATTACAGGGAAACCTGTTTTCCCTGCACTGCCTCGACATTCACGCGGAGGATTGACTCACACTACGGTGGCACGTGGGACACCCCTGTTGGAAAGCCTCGTGGGAAAGCCTCGAGGGAAAGCCACAGATCCTTTGATCCATGCGAATGGAAGCGTTACACTGCTGCTACCTCTCGGAAGGAAAGCGCACGTGCATGACCCCACTCGAGCCGAGGACTGACTCCCCAGGGCAGACTCCAGAAGTACCCCTAGATGCATGTCAGCCCTGGAGAGGAATCCTCAGGTTCTGAACACAACTCCACAAAAGGTCTTAGGCCCTGGCATCGACGGGAGAGGAATCCTGAGAGGACCCCTAGCAACTCGCATGGCGACTGGCCTTTCTTGAGGCAACCAGAGCGGGTCCCTGAGGTCCCTGTCGTAACTCGATAGCACCTGCCACAACTCGAGAAAATCCAGGAGGTTCTCCCCTTCAGGCGAGATGAGGCCCATTTCCGCTGAGGCGTCTTGAGGCTAAACACACCTAACCTCTGGAACTTCCAAAGGGTCCTTCCCACACTTGCTGCAACTCAAGAAGTTCCCCGACATACCCGTCTCCACTCGAGAGGAAGCACGAGAGTCCCGCCCACATCCAGAGGAGCCTGGCTTCCACCTCGTAGCTCTAGATGACGGATTCTTTTCCAGCTTCGTCTGGAAAGAATTCCCGGCTTTCCCGTCGCAACTCAAGAGGAGGCGCTCTCAACAGGAAAAGCGAGAGAAACCCAGTGTCGTGCCACAATTCCAAGGACCCCCAGATGTCTCAGTCCATTCCAGAGGAACTTGCTTTCCCTGCACTGCCTCGACTTTCACGCCGAGGATCGACTCACACACCAGGTGGCACGTGGGATCAGCCCTGTGGGAAAGCCTCGTCGGAAAGCCTCGAGGGAAAGCCACAGATCCCTTGATCCACGCCGAAGGGAAGCGTGACACTGCTGCTACAGCTCGGGAGGAAAGCGCACGTGCATGCCACCACTGGAGACGAGGACTGACTTCCCCTGGGGAGACTCCAGAAGTACCCCAAGATCCATGTCAGCACTGGAGAGGAATCCTCAGGTTCCGAGCACCATCTCCACACAAGGTCTTAGGCCCTGGCATCGACGGGAGAGGAATCCCTGAGAGGCCCCCGAGCAATTCGCATGGGGACTGGTCTTTCCTGAGGCCACCAGAGCAGGTCCCTGAGGTCCCGGTCGTAAGTCTGTGAGCACCTGCCCAACTCTGGAGAAAATCCAGGAGGTTCTCCCCTCCAGGCGAGATGAGGCCCATTTCCGCTGAGGCGTCTTGAGGCTAATCACACCTAACCTCTGGAACTTCCAAAGGGTCCTTCACACCCTTGCTGCAACTCAAGAAGTTCCCCGACATACCCGTCTCCACTCGAGAGGAAGCACGAGAGTCCCGCCACATCCAGAGGAGCCCCGTTTCCGCCTCATAGCTCGAGAGTAGGGATGCCTTTCGCTGCGTGGTCGGGAAAGAATTCCCGGCGTTCCCGTCGCATCTCAAGAGGAGGCGCTCTCCACAGGAAAGGCGAGAGGAAATCCAGGGTTCGTGCCACCATTCCCAGAGTCAGCCCAGATGTCTCTGTCCATTCCAGGGAAACCTGTTTTCCCTTGCACTGCCTCGACTTTCAAGCCGAGGATCGACTCACACCACGGTGGCACGTGGGACAGCCACTGTGGGAAAGGCCTCGTGGGAAAGCCTCGTGGGAAAGGCTCGTGGAAAGCCTCTAGGGAAAGCCACTGATCCCTTGATCCACGCGAAGGGAAGCGTATCACTGCTGCTAGAGCTCGGGAGGAAAGCGCACGTGCCATGCCCCCACTCGAGACGAGTACTGACTCCCCTGGGGAGACTCCAGAAGTACCCCAAGATCCATGTCAGCACTGGAGAGGAATCCTCAGGTTCCGCACCGACTCCACACAACGACTTAGGCCCCGGCTTCGACGGGAGAGGAATCCCGAGAGGCCCCCGAGCAACTTGCATGGGGACTGGCCTTTCCTGAGGCCACCAGAGCGGATCACTGAGGTCCCCGTCGTAAGTCGAGAGCACCTGCCGAAACTCGATAAAATCCAGGATATTCTCCCCTCCAGGTGAGATGAGGCCCATTTCCGCTGAGGCGTCTCGAAGCTAATCACACCTAACCTCTGGAACTTCCAAAGGGTCCTTCACACCCTTGCTGCAACTCAAGAAGTTCCCCGACATACCCGTCTCCACTCGAGAGGAAGCACGAGAGTCCCGCCCACATCCAGAGGAGCCCCTTTTCTCCCTCATAGCTCGAGACGAGGTATCCTTTCCACTGCGTGTCGGGAAAGAATTCCTGGGGTTCCCGTCGCATCTCCAGAGGAGGCGCTCTCCACAGGAAAGGCGAGAGGAACTCCAGGGTCGTGCCACCATTCCCAGAGTCCCCCAGATATCTCAGTCCATTCCAGGGAAACCTGTTTTCCCTGCACTGCCTCGACTTTCAAGCCGAGGATCGACTCACACCACGGTGGCACGTGGGACAGCCCTGTGGGAAAGCCCTCGTGGGAAAGTCCTCGAGGGAAAGCCACAGATCCCTTGATCCACGCCAAGGGAAGCGTGACACTGCTGCTACAGCTCGGGAGGAAAGCGCACGTGCATGCCACCACTGGAGACGAGGACTGACTTCCCTGGGGAGACTCCAGAAGTCCCTCAAGATCCTTGTCAGCACTGGAGAGGAATCCTGAGGTTCCGGCACCATCTCCACACAATGTCTTAGGCCCTGGCATCGACGGGAGAGGAATCCTGAGAGGCCCCCGAGCAATTCGCATGGGGACTGGTCTTTCCTGAGGTCACCAGAGCAGGTCCCTGAGGTCCCGGTCGTAAGTTGTGAGCACCTGACTCTGAGAAAATCCAGGAGGTTCTCCCCTCCAGGCGAGATGAGGCCCATTTCCGCTGAGGCGTCTTCGGGGCTAATCACACCTAACACTCTGGAACTTCCAAAGCGTCCTTCACACCTCTGCTGCAACTCAAGAAGTTCCCCGACATACCCGTCTCCACTCGAGAGGAAGCACGAGAGTCCCGCCCACATCCAGAGGAGACGCCGTTTGCCCCTCATAGCTCGAGAGAGGGATCCTTTCCCTGCTGGTCGGGAAAGAATTCCTGCGTTCCCGTCGCATCTCAAGAGGAGCGCTCTCCACAGGAAAGGCGAGAGGAACTCCAGGGTCGTGCCACCATTCCCAGAGTCCCCCAGATGTCTCAGTCCATTCCAGGGAAACCTGTTTTCCCTGCACTGCCTCGACTTTCAAGCCGAGGATCGACTCACACCACGGTGGCACGTGGGACAGCCCTGTGGGAAAGCCTCGTGGGAAAGCCTCGGGAAAGCTCGAGGGAAAGCCACAGATCCTTGATCCACGCGAAGGGAAGCGTGACACTGCTGCTACAGCTCGGGAGGAAAGCGCACGTGCATGCCCCCACTCGAGACGAGGACTGACTCCCCTGGGGAGACTCCAGAAGTACCCCAAGATCCATGTCAGCACTGGAGAGGAATCCTCAGGTTCCGGCACCATCTCCACACAAGGTCTTAGGCCCGGCATCGACGGGAGAGGAATCCGAGAGGCCCCCAGAGCAACTCGCCATGGGGACTGGCCTTTCCTGAGGCCACCAGAGCGGGTCCCTGAGGTCCCCGTCGTAAGTCGAGAGCACCTGCCGCAACTCGAGAAAATCCAGGAGGTTCTCCCATCCAGGCGAGATGAGGCCCATTTCCGCTGAGCGTCTTGAGGCTAATCACACCTAACCTCTGGAACTTCCAAAGGGTCCTTCACACCTTGCTGCAACTCAAGAAGTTCCCCGACATACCCGTCTCCACTCGAGAGGAAGCACGAGAGTCCCGCCCACATCCAGAGGAGCCTTTCCCCTCTAGCTCGAGATGAGGGATCCTTTCCCAGCTTGTCGGAAAGAATTCCCGGCTTTCCCGTCGCATCTCAAGAGGAGGCGCTCTCCACAGGAAAAGCGAGAGAACTCCAGTCGTGCCACCATTCCAGAGTCCCCAGATGTCAGTCCATTCCAGGGAACTGTTTTCCCTGCACTGCCTCGACTTTCAGCCGAGGATCCACTCACACACCATGGCACGTGGGACAGCCCTGTGGGAAAGCCTCGTGGGAAAGCCTCGAGGGAAAGCCACAGATCCCTTGATCCACGCAAGGGAAGCGTGACACTGCTGCTACAGCTCGGAGGAAAGCGCACGTGCATGCCCCACTGGAGACGAGGACTGACTTCCCTGGGGAGACTCCAGAAGTCCCCAAGATCCATGTCAGCACTGGAGAGGAATCCTGAGGTTCCGGCACCATCTCCACACAATGTCTTAGGCCCTGGCATCGACGGGAGAGGAATCCTGAGAGGCCCCGAGCAATTCGCATGGGGACTGGCCTTTCCTGAGGTCACCAGAGAGCAGGTCCCTGAGGTCCGGTCGTAAGTTGTGAGCACCTGACTCTGGAGAAAATCCAGGAGGTTCTCCCCTCCAGGCGAGATGAGGCCCATTTCCGCTAAGGCGTCTTGGGGCTAATCACACCTAACATCTGAAAAAAAGAAGGCCCTTCACACCCTCGCTGCAACCCAGAAGTTCCCCGACATACCCGTCTCCACT
>NW_017191080.1:0-10960 GCF_001704415.2 Capra hircus
CACGTGCCACCGTCGTGTGAGACGATCCTCGCTTGAAAGCGAGCAGTGTGCAGGGAAAACAGGTTTCCCTGGAATGGCCTGAGACATCTGGGGGACTCTGGGAATGGTGGAACGACCCTGGAGTTCCTCACGCCTTTCCTGTGTAAAGCGTCCCTCTTGAGATGCGACGGGAATGCCGAGAATTCTTTCCCGACCTCGGAGGGAAAGGATCCCTCCTCTCGAGCTATGACGTGGAAACGGGGCTCCTCTGAATGTGGGGGACTCTCGTGCTTCCTCTCGAGTGGAGACGGGTTTGTTGGGGATCTTCTTGAGTTGCAGCAAGGGTGTGAAGGACCCTTTGGAAGTTCCAGAGGTTAGGAGTGATTAGCCTTGTGACACCTCAGCGGAAATGGGCCTCATCTCGCCTGGAAGGGAGAACCTCCTGTATTTTCTCAAGTTGCTGCAGGTGCTCTCATCCTACGACAGGGACCTCAAGGATCCGCTCTGGTGGCCTCAGGAAAGGACAGTCCCCATGTGAGTTGCTCGGGCTCGGGATTCCTCTCCCGTCGATGCCAGGGCCTAAGACCTTGTGTAGTCGGTGCCGGAACCTGAGGATTCTTTCCAGTGCTGACATGGAACTTGGGGTACTTCTGGAGTCTCCACAGGGGAGTCAGTCCTCGTCTCGAGTAAGGGCATTGCACGTGAACTTTCCTCCCGAGCTGTAGCAGCACTGTCAAGCTTCCATTCGCGATCAAAGCATCTGTGGCTTTCCCTCGAGGCTTTCCCACGAGACTTTCCCACGAGGCTTTCCCACCAGGCTTTCCCACAGGGCTGTCCCACGTGCCACCGAGGTGTGAGTCGATCCTCGGCTTGAAAGTCGAGGCAGTGCAGGGAAAACAGGTTTCCCTGGAATGGACTGAGACATCTGGAAGACTCTGGGAATGGTGGCACGACCCTGGAGTTCCTCTCTCCTTTCCTGTGGAGAGCGCCTCCAATTGAGATGCGACGGGAACGCCGGGAATTCTTTCCCGACCACGCAGGGAAAGATCCCTCCTCTCGAGCTATGAGGCGGAAACGGGGCTCCTCTGGATGTGGGCGGGACTCTCGTGCTTCCTCTCGAGTGGAGACGGGTACGTCGGGGAACTTCTTGAGTTGCAGCAATGGTGTGAAGGACCCTTTGAAAGTTCCAGAGGTTAGGTGTAATTAGCCTGGGGACTCCTCAGAGGAAATGGGCCTCATCTCCCCTGGAGGGGAGAACCTCCTGCATTTTCTCGAGTTGGTGCAGGTGCTCTCGACTTACGACGGGGACCTCAGGGACCCGCTCTGGTGGCCTCAGGTAAGGCCAGTCCCCATGCGAGTTGCTCGGGGCCTCTCGGGATTTCTCTCCCGTCGATGCCGGGTCTAAGACCTTGTGTGGAGTCGGTGCCGGAACCTGAGGATTCCTCTCCAGTGCTGACATAGATCTTGGGGTACTTCTGGAGTCTCCCCAGGGGAGTCAGTCCTCATCTCGAGTGGAGGCATGCACGTGCGCTTTTCCTCCCAAGCTGTAGCAGCAGTGTCACGCTTCTCTTTGCATGGATCAAGGGATCTGTGGCTTTCCCTCGAGGATTTCCCTAAGGGCTGTGCCAAGTGCCACCGTGGTGTGAGTGGATCCTCGTCCTGAAAGTCGAGGCAGTGTAGGGAAACAGGTTTCCCTGGAATGGACTGAGACATCTGGGGGACTCTGGGAATGGGTGCACGAATCTGGAGTTCCTCTCGCCTTTCCTGTGGATAGCGCCTCCTCTTGAGATGAGTCGGGAACTCCGGGAATACTTGACCGACCACTCAGTGAAAGGATCCCTCCTCTCGAGCTAGGAGGCAGTAACGGGGCTACTCTGGATGTGGGCGGGACTCTCGTGCTTCCTCTCGAGTGGAGAGGGGTATTTCGGGGAACTTCTTGAGTTGCAGCTAGGGTTTGAAGGCCCGTTTGTTAGTTCCAGACGCTTGTTGATAAGCCTCGAGACGCCTCATCGGATATGGGCCACATCTCGCCTGGAGGGGAGAACCTCCTGGATTTTCTCGAGTTGCAGCAGGAGCTCTCGACTTACGACTTGGACCTCAGAGACCCGCTCTGTTGGCCTCATGAAAGGCCAGTCCCCATGCAAGTTGCTCGGGGCACTCTCCACAGGAAACGCGAGAGGAACTCCAGTGTCGTGCCACCATTCCCAGAGTTCCACAGATGTCTCAGTCCATTCCAGGGAAACCTGTTTTCCTTGCACTGCCTTGACTTTCAAGCCTAGGATCGACTCACACCACGGTGGCACGTGGGACAGCCCACTGGGAAAGCCTCGTGGGAAAGCCTCGAGGGAAAGCCACAGATTCCTTGATCCACGCGAAGGGAAGCATGACACTGCTAGGGACCCACTCCCCTGGGGAGTCACTCTGGTGGCCTCAGGAAAGGCCAGTCCCCATGCGACTTGCTCGGGGCCTCTCGGGATTCCTCTCTCGTCGATGCCGGGGCCTAAGATCTTGTTTGGAGTCGGTGCCGGAACCTGAGGATTTCTGTCCAGTGCTGACATGGATCTTGGGGTACTTCTGGAGTCTCCCCAGGGGAGTCAGTCCTCGTCCCGAGTGGGGGCATGCACGTGCGCTTTCCTCCAGAGCTGTAGCAGCAGAGTCTCGCTTCCCTTCGCGTGGATCAAGGGATCTGTGGCTTTCCCTCGAGACTTTACCACGAGGCTTTCCCACGGGGCTTTCCCATAGGGCTGTCCCACGTGCCACCGTGGTGTGAGTCGATGCTCGGCTTGAAAGTCGAGGCAGTGCAGGGAAAACACATTTCCCTGGAATGGACTGAGACATCTGTGGGACTCAGGTAATGGTGTCACGACCCTGGAGTTCCCCTCGTCTTTCCTGTCGAAAGAGCCTCCTCTTGAGATGCGACCGGAACGCCGGGAATTCTTTCCCGAACACGCAGGGAAAGGATCCCTCCTCTAGAGCTAGGAGGCGGACACGGGGCTCCTCTGGATGTGGGCGGGACTCTCGAGCTTCCTCTCGAGTGGAGACGGGTATGTCGGGGAACTTTTTTAGTTGCAGTAAGGATGTGAAGGACCCTTTGTAAGTTCCAGAGGTTAGGTGTGATTGACCTCGAAACGCCTCAGTGGAAATGGGCCTCATCTCGCCTGGAAGGGAGAACCTCCAGGATTTTCTCGAGTTGCGATAGGTGCTCTCGACTTACGACGGGGACCTCAGGTACCTGCTCTTGTGGCCTTTGGAAAGTCCAATCCCTATGCGAGTTGCTCGGGGCCTCTCGGGATTCCTCTCCCGTCGATGCCGGGGCCTACGATCTCGTGTGGAGTGGGTGCCGGAACCTGAGGATTCCTCTCCAGTGCTGACATGGATCTTGGGGTACTTCTGGAGTCTCCCCAGGGGAGTCAGTCCTCGTCTCGAGTGGGGCATGCACGTGCGATTTCCTCCCGAGCTGTAGCAGCATTGTCGCGCTTCCCTTCGGTGGATCAAGGATTATGTGGCTTTCCCTTGAGGCTTTCACACGAGGCTTTCCCACGAGGCTTTCCCACAGGGCTGTCCCACGTGCCACCGTGGTGTGAGTCAATCCTCGGCTTGAAAGTCGAGGCAGTGAAGGGAAACAGGTTTCCCTGGAATGGCCTGAGACATCTGGGGGACTCTGGGAATGGTGGCAAGACCCTGGAGTTCCTATCGCCATTCCTGTGGTTGCGCCTCCTCTTGAGATGCGAGGGAACGCCGGGAATTCTTTCCGGATAACGCAGGGAAAGGATCCTTCCTCTCGAGCTATGAGGCTGAAACGGGCTCCTCTGGATGTGGGCAAGAATCTCGTGCTTCCTCTCGAGTGGAGAGGGGTATTTCGGGGAACTTCTTGAGTTGCAGCTAGGGTTTGAAGGCCCGTTTGTTAGTTCCAGACGCTTGTTGATTAGCATCAAGATGCCTCATCGGATATGGGCCACATCTCGCCTGGAGGGGAGAACCTCCTGGATTTTCTCGAGTTGCAGCAGGAGCTCTCGACTTACGACTTGGACCTCAGAGACCCGCTCTGGGCCTCATGAAAGGCCAGTCCCATGCAAAGTCAAGGGAAATAAGTCTCTTTTTTTGGTGGCCGCAATGCGAAGAAAGAAAACCTGAGGATTCTTCCAGTGCTGACATGGATCTTGGGGTATTCTGGAGTCTCCCCAGGGGAGTCAGTCCTCGTCGAGTCATGCAAGAGCTGTAGCAGCAGGTCTCGCTTCCCTTCGCGTGGATCAAGGGATCTGTGGCTTTCCCTCGAGGCTTTCCACGAGGCTTTCCCACGGGGCTGGGCTGTCCCACGTGCCACCGTGGTGTGAGTCGATCTCGGCTTGAAAGTCGAGGCAGTGCAGGAAAACAGGTTTCCCTGGAATGGACTGAGACATCTGGGGACTCTGGGACTGGTGTCACGACTGGAGTTCCTCTCGCTTTCCTGTGGAGAGTGCCTCCTCTTGAGATGCGACGGAACGCCGGGAATTCTTTCCCGACACGCAGGGAAAGGATCCCTCCTCTTGACTAGGAGGCGGAAACGGGCTCCTCTGGATGTGGGCTCTCGTGCTTCCTCTCGAGTGGAGACGGGTATATCGGGGAACTTCTTGAGTTGCAGCAAGGGTGTGAAGGACCCTTTGGAAGTTCCAGAGGTTAGGTGTGATTAGCCTCGAGACGCCTCAGCAGAAATGGGCCTCATCTCGCCTGGAGGGAGAACCTCCTGGATTTTCTCGAGTTGCGGCAGGTGCTCTCGACTTAGACGGGGACCTCAGGGACCGCTCTGGTGGCCTCAGGAAAGGCCAGTCCCATGCGAGTTGCTCGGGGCCTCTCGGGATTCCTCTCCGTCGATGCCGGGGCCTAAGATCTTGTGTGGAGTCGGTGCCGGAACCTGAGGATTCCTCTCCAGTGCTGACATGGATCTTGGGGTACTTCTGGAGTCTCCCCCAGGGGAGTCAGTCCTCGTCTCGAGTGGCAGCAGCTGTCAGCTTCCCTTCCGCTGGATCAAGGGATCTGTGGCTTTCAGGCTTTCCCACGAGGCTTTCCCACGAGGCTTCCCACAGGGCTGTCCCACGTGCCACCGTGGTGTGAGTCATCCTCGGCTTGAAAGTCGAGGCAGTGCAGGGAAAACAGGTTTCCCTGGAATGGACTGAGACATCTGGGGGATCTGGGAATGTGGCACGACCCTGGAGTTCCTCTCGCATTTCCTGTGGAGAGCGCCTCCTTTGAGATGCGACGGGAACGCCGGGAATTCTTTCCGACCACGCAGGGAAAGGATCCCTCCTCTCGAGCTAGGAGGCGGAAACGGGGCTCCTCTGGATGTGGGACTCTCGTGCTTCCTCTCGAGTGGAGACGGGTATGTCGGGGAACTTCTTGAGTTGCAGCAAGGGTGTGAAGGACCCTTTGGAAGTTCCAGAGGTTAGGTGTGATTAGCCTCGAGACGCCTCAGCGGAAACGGGCCTCATCTCGCCTGGAGGGGAGAACCTCCTGGATTTTCTCGAGTTGTGGCAGGTGCTCTCGACTTACGACGGGGACCTCAGCGACCGCTCTGGTGGCCTCAGGAAAGGCCAGTCCCCATGCGAGTTGGGGGCCTCTCGGGATTCCTCTCCCGTCGATGCCGGGGCCTAAGACTTGTGTGGAGTCGGTGCCGGAACCTGAGGATTCCTCTCCAGTGCTGACATGGATCTTGGGGTACTTCTGGAGTCTCCCCAGGGGAGTCAGTCCTCGTCTCGAGTGGGGGCATGCACGTGGCCCTCTCGAGCTGTAGCAGCAGTGTCAGCTTCCCTTCGTGGATCAAGGGATCTGTGGCTTTTCATTTTTTCCCACGAGGCTTTCCCACGAGGCTGGGCTGTCCACGTGCCACCGTGGTGTGAGTCGATCCTCGGCTTGAAAGTCGAGGCAGTGCAGGGAAAACAGGTTTCCCTGGAATGGACTGAGACATCTGGGGGACTCTGGGAATGGTGGCACGACCCTGGAGTTCCTCTCGCCTTTCCTGTGGAGAGCGCCTCCTCTTGAGATGCGACGGGAAACCCGGGAATTCTCCCGACCACGCAGGGAAGGATCCCTCCTCTCGAGCTAGGAGGCGGAAACGGGGCTCCTCTGGATGAGGCGGGACTCTCGTGCTTCCTCTCGAGTGGAGACGGGTATGTCGGGGAACTTCTTGAGTTGCAGCAAGGGTGTGAAGGACCCTTTGGAAGTTCCAGAGGTTAGGTGTGATTAGCCTCGAGACGCCTCAGCGGAAATGGGCCTCATCTCGCCTGGAGGGGAGAACCTCCTGGATTTTCTCGAGTTGTGGCAGGTGCTCTCGACTTACGACGGGGACCTCAGGACCCTCTGGTGAGGAAAGGCCAGTCCCCATGCGAGTTCGGGGCCTCTCGGGATTCCTCGTCGATGCCGGGGCCTAAGGGTGGAAGGATTCCTCTCCAGTGCTGACCTTCCTCCCAGGGGAGTCAGTACATGCACCAGCAGCAGTGTCAATCAAGGGATCTGAAGGCTTTGGAACCGCAACAGTGCAGTAATGGACTGGGTCCTGCAGAAGATTCGGCCGGTTCATTCTCGACCTTCTTGAGTTGCAGCCTTCCCTTTTCATCTCGCCTGTCCCTTTGGTTAGTTTAAAAAAGTGTTTCTGTTTCTAAATTTTTAAGCATGTACTCTGAGGGAAAAAGTCAATTCAGGGCGTTAGTCTTCTGCATTTGAAAGAGTGTTTCAATCCAAAAACCCTCTGATGGCTTTCTAGCCTGCCTGTAGGACTCGTACAGCTGCGCTTGTGATTGTTTGAGGCCTCCTGACCGCAGGAGGCACAGGAAGCTTAAAACATCCTAGGAATGCAGGAGCTTCCGAGGAGTCAAAAGCTTTAGAATAGGACTGATTAAAAGTTTCATTTTTTGGGTCAATGCTTGCTGCCAAATTTTCATATCCTTTATTTTTAGATATAGTTGGTATATAGAAAAACAAGTAGTAGACCTGGTATTAGCAACATTAGATCTTTGAGTTAAGTACCTTCTTTGTTATAACCCACTGCACCTTTGTTCTATAGAGATGTAACTTTAATGCTTTAAGGAGATGCAGATTAAAGAAAAACACTTCAGGGGAAACAAAATTAACATTCATTAAGGAAGAGAGCCAAAAAGTGGTAACAAGCCTCTTGGCCAGAAGATAATGTAAATCACCTGAGACCTTTTGTATACAAAATGATATACAGAAAGAATCTGGGTTGTGAACGCTACATAATTTTGTGTTATCCATTGATCTCCATGTTTTATCAAAAGTATAAAAGGCCTTCTGAACAATAAAGGAGGAGGCCAGGGGCCGGGGCCAGTTTCTCGGACCAGCTTCTCGAACTAGTCTCTCAGCCTGGTTTCTTGGGACTCTGGCTCCCCCGTGTCTTTCTCTCTCTTTTCTTCTCTCTACCTTTCCTTCTCTCTGCTCTTTACTTTAACTTCAGGCTGAATCTCCACCTGGAGTGCGGAGGCTCGCCAGGTCTACTTACTTGCCCCGGCTGTTAAGACCCGCACGAAAGGGAGCTTAAGGCGAGGCACCCTTAGATATTCAAGCGGGCGCCGGTGGCCCAACGTAGGTGGTGCAAATTCCTTGTCTGGAATTTTATTGGCCTTCCGCGTAAACCAAGCTATTCAGCCCTCTTTCTCCACTTAATCTTCTTACTACACTATAGTTTCCTAATCTAATCTTACATTAATAAATAAACAAGTCTTTCCACGCCAACGCCGACCACCCTTCGAATTCCCTGGATCCACCGGGGCTGGACCCCGGCATAAGACCTTGTGTGGAGTCGGTGCCGGAAGCTGAGGATTCCTCTCCAGTGCTGACATGGATCTTGGGGTACTTCTGAAGTCTCCCCAGGGGAGTCAGTCTTCGTCGCGAGTGGGGGCATGCACGTGCGCTTTCCTCCCGAGCTGTAGCAGCAGTGTCATGCTCCCCTTCGCGTGGATCAAGGGATCTGTGGCTTGAGGCTTTCCCTCGAGGCTTTCCACGAGGCTTTCCCACAGGGCTGTCCACGTGCCACCGTGGTGTGAGTCGATCCTCGGCTTGAAAGTTGAGGCAGTGCAGGGAAAACAGGTTTCCCTGGAATGATTGAGACATCTGGGGGACTCTGGGAATGGTGGCACGACCCTGGAGTTCCTCTCCCTTTCCTGTGGAGAGTGCCTCCTCTTTGAGATGCGTCGGGAACGCCGGGAATTCTTTCCTGAACACGCAGGGAAAGGATCCCTACTCTCGAGCTGGAGGCGGAAACGGGGCTCCTCTGGATGGGGCGGGACTCTCGTGCTTCCTTTCGAGTGGAGACGGGTATTTTGGGGATCTTCTTGAGTTGCAGCAAGGGTGTGAAGGACCCTAGGAAGTTCCAGAGGTTAGGTGTGATTAGCCTCGAGACGCCTCAGCGGAAATGGGCCTCATCTCGCCTGGAGGGGAGAACCTCCTGGATTTTCTCGAGTTGCGGCAGGTGCTCTCGACTTACGACGGGGACCTCAGGAACCCGCTCTGGTGGCCTCAGGAAAGGCCAGTCCCCATTCGTGATGCTCGGTGGTCTCTCGGGATTCCTCTCCCGTCGATGCCCGGGCCTAAGACCTTGTGGGTCAGTCCCGGAACCTGAGGATTCCTCTCCAGTGCTGACATGGATCTTGGGGTACTTCTGGAGTCTCCCCAGGGGAGTCAGATCTCGTCTTGAGTGGCGGCATGCACGTTCGCTTTCCCCCGAGCTGTAGCAGCATTTTCAAGCTTCCTTTCGAGTGGATCAAGGCATCTGTGGATTTCCCTCGAGGCTTTCCCACGAGGCTTTCTCTCGAGGCTTTCCACAGGGCTGTCCCACGTGCCACCGTGGTGTGACTCTATCCTCGGATTGAAAGTCGAGGCAGTGCAGGGAAAACAGGTTTCCCTGGAATTGACTGAGACATCCGGGGGACTCTGGGAATGATGGCACGACCTGGAGTTCCTCTCACCTTTACTGTTTAGAGCGCCTCCTCTTGAGATGCGATGGGAATGCCAGGAATTCTTTCCCGACCAAGTAGGGAAAGGATCCCTCATCTCGAGCTACGAGCCGGAAACGGAGCTCCTCTGGATGTGGCCGGGACCCTCGTGCTTCCTCTTGAGTGGAGACGGGTATGTCGGGGAACTTCTTGAGTTGCAGCATGACTGTGAAAGACTCTTTAGAAGTTCAGAGTTCACGTGTGATTAGCCTCGAGACACCTCAGTGGAAACGGGCCTCATCTCACCTGCAGGGGAGAACCTCCTGGATTTTACCGAGTTGCGGCAGGTGCTCTCGACTTACGACGGGGGACCTCATGGACCCGCTCTGGTGACCTCAGGAAAGGCCAGTCCCCATGCGAGTTGCTAGAGGTCCTGTCGCTATTCCTCTCCCGTCGATGCCAGGGCCTAAGACCTTGTGTGGAGTCGGGGCTGGAACCTGAGGATTCCTCTCCAGCGCTGACATGCATCTTGGGGTATTTCTGGAGTCTCCCCAGGGGAGTCAGTTCTCGTCTCGAGTAGGGGCATGCACGTGCGCTTTCCTCCGTGCTGTAGCAGCAGTGTCACGCTTCCCGTCGCGTGGATCAAGGAATCTGTGGCTTTCCCTGGAGTCTTTCCCATGAGGCTTTCCCACAAGGCTATTCCACTTGCCACCATGGTGAGTCGATCCTCGGCGTGAAAGTCGAACCAGTGCAGCGAAAACAGGAACCTCCTTCCCCACAGTAGGGGATACACTGTCCCCTTGGGCGGGTATCTCCAGGGCACTCGCGCTGGGGGGTTGCCCGCGGAGGTGCGGGCCTCAGGCTCCACGTGAGAAAAGCCCCAAATGGCATTAGCTGCCAGTCCAGACGCTGGCCCCTCAGGTCTCTGGCCGGAGCCTTGGGCTCCAGGCAACTCAAAGCCCTCGGGGTGGCACTCTGGGACTGCTGTAGGGAAAGGATGCCAAGAGCCCACGGAGGAGTTGGGGAGGGGCATGGGGGAAACGGAGGCGAGGACAGCGAGGGATCTAGGTGGAGCGCTGGAGAGAGCGTCTGGTGTCCGGAATGCCTCGGAGGAGCCAGCGGGGGACAGTCGAGGACCAGGGACCTGTGGAATGTGAAAGGAGGGAAATCTCAGAGCAAGGCAGGCTGGGAAAGGGGGCGTTGGTGGCCAATTCAAAGGGACCTAGGGGCGTTTCCTGGGCGGTGAGTTCCCTTGGCACTGCTGAGGGCCCCTGATTGATCCACTCGGGGTTGAACCCACCCCCCGCTGCGAGGGAGGGCCACAACCAAAGCCCCGAACTACCGCCCACCCCAACGGGATCTTGGCGGTCCAGGGCTCAGCCGTGCCGGGAAAAGCCCACTCGCTCCACGGGACTCCGTCCAGGGTCTCTGCTTGGAAAGAGGCCAGGGGCGGCCCCTCCATCTACCCACCCAAACCCTATTGACGTCAGTGGTGGCGGAGACGCCTCCCGTTCTCCAGAGTCCTAAGCTGCTGGGTCCCGCCCACTCGGCCAGCAGTCTGCAGCGTGCCCGTGTGCCTCTCCCACCATGGCTTGGTTCGGCTCCTCCAGCACCTCAAGCGGTACGTTTGCCCTCGGTCCCTGTGGTCGGATCACATCTCAGGGGATTTGTGGGTGGCCTGGGCAAGGGCTCTCGGCCAATGTGTTGACCCCCCCCCCCGAGAACGGCTGGGACCATCGGCCAGGCCCCGGTTTCCGAGGCGTCAGGTGTGCCCAAATTCGGAGGGCGTGGCATCGTTCGTTCATCTTGCTCCTTTGGCACACACATGGCTTCTCCGTTCTCTTTTCTGGGAAGACAGTGTTGTTTCAGGGGGCGTGCGCGGGGGCGGGGGCCGGGTTGCGGGGTGGTGGGAGCGGTGCTGTGCTGGGATGAGGCCCTTTATCCTCACATCTTCCTGTGGAAATGGGAGTCGGGGAGCTCTGTGGCCTTGCTGCCTTCACTGGCTTCCTCTGCACAGGGCCTAGTGGCTTCTGCCTTTTTGTCAGGCGTTACGGGGTTGG
>NW_017191081.1:0-10959 GCF_001704415.2 Capra hircus
CTCAGGAAAGGCCAGTCCCAGGCGAGTTGTTCGGGGGCTCTTGGATTCCTCTCCCGTCGATGCTGGGGCCTAAGATCTTGTGTGGAGTCTGTGAAGGAACCTGAGGATTCCTCTCCCAGTGCCGACATGGATCTTGGGTACTTTTGGAGTCTCACCAGGGCAGTCATTTTCTCGTTCGAGGGGTCCTGCACGTGCGCTTTCCTCGAGCTGTAGCAGCAGTGTCGCGCTTCCCTTAGCGTGGATCAAGGGATCTGGTCTTTCCCTCGGGGCTTTCCCACGAGGCTTTCCCACAGGGCTGTCCCACGTGCCACCGTGGTGTGAGTCGATCCTCGGCTTGAAAGTCGAGGCAGTTCAGGCGAAACAGGTTTCCCTGGAATGGACTGAGACATTCAGGGGACTCTGGGAATGGTGGCACGACCCTGGAGTTCCTCTCGCCTTTCCTGTGGAGAGCGCCTCCTCTTGAGATGCACGGGAACGCCGGAATTCTTTCCGACCACGCAGGGAAAGGATCCCTCCTCTGGAGAGAGGAGGCGGAAACGGGGCTCCTCTGGTTGTGGGCGGGACTCTCGTGCTTCTCTCGAGTGGAGACGGGTATTTCGGAGAACTTCTAGAGTTTGCAGCAAGGGTGTGAAGGACCCTTTAGAAGTTCCAGGTGTTTAGATGTGATTAGCCTCGAGACGCCTCAGCGGAAATGGGCCTCATCTCGCCTGCAGGGGAGAACTTCCTGGATGTTCTCGAGTTGCGGCAGGTGCTCTCGACCTACGACGGGGCCCTCAGGGACCCGCTCTGGTGGCCTCAGGAAAGGCCAGTCCCCTTGCGAGTTGTTCGGGGGCCTCTCGGGATTCCTCTCCCATCGTTGCCGGGCCTGAGACCTTGTGTGGAGTCTGTGCCGGAACCTGAGGATTCCTCTCCAGTGCTGACATGGATCTTGGGTACTTCTGGAGTCTCCCAGGGGAGTCATTCCTCGTCGCGAGTGGGGACATGCACGTGGGTTTCCTCCCGAAATGTAGCAGCAGTGTCACGATTCCCTTCGCGTGGATGCAGGGATCTGTGGGCTTTCCCTGGAGGCTTTCCCACGAGGCTTTCCCACAAGGGTTCCCACATTGCTGTCCCACGTGTCACCGTGGTGTGAGTCGATCCTGGCTTGAAAGTCGAGGCAGTGCAGGGAAAACTGGTTTCCCTGTTATGGACTGAGCTTCTGGGGACTCTGGGAATGGTGGCACGACCCTGGAGTTCCTCTTGCCTTTCCTGTGGAGAGTGCCTCCTCCTAAGATTCGACGGGAATGCCGGGAATTCTTTCCCGACCACGCAGGGAAAGAATCCCCTCTGGAACTATGAAGCGAAACGGGGCTCCTCTGTATGTAAGTGGGACTCTCGTGCTTCTTCTCGATTGAGACGGGTATGTCGAGGAATTCTTGAGTTGCAGCAAGGGTGTGAAGGACCCTTTGGAAATTCAGAGTTATTAGGGGTGATTAGCCTCGAGACGCCTCAGCGGAAATGGCCTCATATCGCCTGATGGGGAGAAACTCCTGGATTTTCTCGAGTTGCGGCAGGTTACTGTGGACTTAACCGGGACCTCAGGGACCCGCTCTGGTGGCCTCAGGAAAGGCCAGTCCCCATGCGAGTTGCTCGGGGCCTCTCGGGATTCCTCTCACGTCGATGCCGGGGCCTAAGATCTTGTGTGGAGTCGGTGCCGGAAACTGAGGATTCATCTCCAGTGCTGACATGCACCTTGGGGTACTTCTGGAGTCTCCCCAGTGGAGTCAGGCCTCATCTCGAGTGGGGCATGCACGTGCGCTTTCTTCCGGAGCTGTAACAGCAGTGTCACCTTCCCTTCACGAGGATCAAGGGATCGTGTGGCTTTCCTCGAGGCTTTCCCCACGAGCTTTCCCACGAGGCTTTCCCACAGGGATGTCCCACGTGCCACCGTGGTGTGAGTCGATCCTCGGCTTGAAAGTCGAGCAGTGCAGGGAAAACAGGTTTCCCTGGAATGGAGTGAGACCTCTGGGGACTCTTAGAAATGTGGCACGACCCTGGAGTTCCTCTCGCCTTTCCTGTGGAGAGCGCCTCCTCTTGAGATGCGACGGGAAATGCCGGGAATTTCTTTCCCGACCACGCAGGTTAAGGATCCCTGCCTCTCGAGCTAGCAGGCGGAAACGGGGCTCCTCTGGATGTGGGTGGGACTCTCGTGCTTCCTCTCGAGTGGAGACGGGTATGTCAGGGAACTTCTTGAGTTGCAGCAAGGGTGTGAAGGACCCTTTGGAAGTTCCAGAGGTTAGGTTTGATTAGCCTCGAAGACGTCTCAGCGGAAATGGGCCTCATCTCGCCTGGAGGGGAGAAACCTTCCTGGATTTTCTCGAGTTGCGGCAGGTGCTCTCGAACTTACGCCAGGGGACCTCAGGGAGCCGCTCTGGTGGCCTCAGGAAAGGCCAGTCCCCATTAGAGTTGCTCGAGGGCCTCTCGAGATTCCTCTCCCGTCGATGCCGGGGCCTAAGACCTTGTGTGGAGTCGGTGCGGAACCTGACGATTCCTCTCCAGTGCTGACATGAATCTTGAGGTACTTCTGGAGTCTCCCAGGGGTGCCAGTCCTCGTCTCGAGTGGTGACATGCACGTGCGCTTTCCTCCCGAACTGTAGCAGCAGTGTCACGCTTCCCTTCGCGTGGATCAACGGATCAGGAGCTTTCCCACGAGGCATTCCCAAGAGGCTTTCCCACAGGGCTGTCCCACGTGCCACCGTGGTGTGAGTCGATCCTCGGCTTGAAAGTTGAGGCAGTGCAGGGAAATCAGGTTTCCCTGGGAATGGACTGAGACATCTGGGGGACTCTGGGAATGGGTGGCACGACCCTGGAGTTCCTCTCGCCTTTCTTGTAGAGAGTGCCTCCTCTTGAGATGGGACGGGAACGCCGGGAATTCTTTCCCGACCACGCAGGGAAAGGATCCCTCCTCTCTAGCTAGCAGGCGGAAACCTGGCTCCTCTGGAGGTGGCGGGACTCTCGTGCTTCCTCTCGAGTGGAGACGGGTATGTCGGGGAACTTCTTGAGTTGCAGCAAGGGTGTGAAGAACCCTTTGGAAGTTCCAGAGGTTAGGTGAATATCCTGGAGACGCCTCAGCGGAAATGGGCCTCATCTCGCCTGGAGGGGAGAACCTCCTGCATTTTCTCGAGTTGCGGCAGGTGCTCTCGACTTACGACGGGGACCTCAGGGACCCGCTCTGGTGGCCTCAGGAAAGGCCAGTCCCCATGCGAGTTGCTCGGGGGGCCTCTCGGGATTCCTCTCCCGTCGATGCTGGGCCTAAGACCTTGTGTGGACTCAGTTCCAGAACGTGAGGATTCCTCTCCAATGCCGGCATGGGATCTTGGGGTACTTCTAGAGCCTCCCGAGGGGAGTCAGTACTCATCTCGAGAGGGGGCATGCACGTGCGATTTCCTCCCGAGCTGTAGCAGCAGTGTCACGCTTTCCCTTCGCGAGAATCAAGGGATCTGTGTCTTTCCCTCGAGGCTTTCCCACGAGGCTTTCCCACGAGGCTTTCCCACGAGGCTTTCCCACAGGGATGTCCCACGTGCCACCGTTGTGTGAGTTGATCCTCGGCTTGAAAGTCGAGGCAGTGCAGGGAAAACAGGTTTCCCTGGAATGGACTGAGACATCAGGGGGACTTTGGTAATGGTGGCACGACCCTGGAGTTCCTCTCGCATTTCCTGTGGAGAGCGCCTCCTCTTGAGATGCGACGGGAACGCCGGGAATTCTTTCCCGACCACGCAGGGAAAGGATCCCTCCTCTCGGGCTAGGAGGTGGAAACGGGGCTCCTCTGGATGTGGGCGGGACTCTCGTGCTTCCTCTCGAGTGGAGACCGGTATGTCGGGGAACTTCTTGAGTTGCAGCAAGGGTGTGAAGGACCCTTTGGAAGTTCCAGAGGTACGGTGTGATTAGCCTCGAGATACCTCAGCGGAAATAGGTCTCAGCTCGCCTGGAGGGGAGAACCTCCTGGATTTTCTCGAGTTGCGGCAGGTGCTCTCAACTTACGACGGGGACCTCAGGGACCCGCTCTGGTGGCCTCCCGAAAGGCCAGGCCCCATGCGAGTTGCTCGGGGGCCTCTCGGGATTCCTCTCCGGTCGATGCCGGCGCCTAAGATCTTGTGTGGAGTCGGTGCCGGAACCTGAGGATTCCTCTCCAGTGCTTTCATGAATCTCTTCTGGAGTCTCCCCAGGGCAGTCAGTCCTCTACTCGAGTGGGGGCATGCACGTGCGATTTCCTCCCGAGCTGTAGCAGCAGTGTCGCGCTTCCATTCGCGTGGATCAAGGGATCTGTGACTTTCCCTCGAGGCTTTCCCACGAGTCTTTCCCACGAGGCTTTCCAACGAGGCTTTCCCACAGGGCTGTCCCACGTGCCACCGTGGTGTGAGTCGATCCTCGGCTTGAAAGTCGAGGCAGTGCAGGGAAAACAGGTTTCCCTGGAATGGACTGAGACATCTGGGGGACACTGGGAATGTGGCACGATCCTGGAGTTCATCTCGCATTTCCTGTGGAGAGCGCCTCCTCTTGGGATTCGACGGGAACGCCGGGAATTCTTTCCCGACCACGCAGGGAAAGGATCACTCCTCTCGAGCTAGAAGGCGGAAACGGGGCTCCTCTGGATGTAGGCGGGACTCTCGTGCTTGGTCTCGAGTGGAGACGGGTATGTCGGGGAACTTCTTGAGTTGCAGCAAGGGTGTGAAGGACCCGTTGGAAGTTCCAGAGTTTTAGGTGTGATTAGCCTCGAGACGCCTCTGCGGAAATGGCCCTCATCTCGACTGGAGGAGATAACCCCCTGGATTTTCTCGAGTTGAGGCAGGTGCTCCCGACTTACGACGGGGACTTCAGGGACCCGCTCTGGTGGCCTCTGGAAAGGACAGTCCCCATGCGAGTTGCTCGGGGGCCTCTCGGGATTCCTCTCCCGTCGATGCCGGGGCCTAAGATCTTGTGTGGAGTCGGTGCCGGAACCTGAGGATTCCTCTCCAGTGCTGACATGGATCTTGGGGTACTTCTGGAGTCTCCCCAGGGGAGTCAGTCCTCGTCTCGAGTGGGGGCATGCACGTGCGCTTTCCTCCCGAGCTGTAGCAGCAGTGTCGCGCTTCCATTCGCGTGGATCAAGGGATCTGTGGCTTTCCCTCGAGGCTTTCCCACGAGGCTTTCCCACGAGGCTTTCCCACAGGGCTGTCCCACGTGCCACCGTGGTGTGAGTCGACCCTCGGCTTGAAAGTCGAGGCCAATGCAGGGAAAACAGGTTTCCCTGGAATGGACGGAGACATCTGGGGGACTCTGGGAATGGTGGCACGACCCTGGAGTTCCTTTCGCCTTTCCTGTGGAGAGCGCCTGCTCTTGAGATGCGACGGGAAGCCTGGAATTCTTTTCAGAGCACGGTGGGAAAGGATCCCTCCACTCGAGCTAGGAGGCGGAAACGGGGCTCTTCTGGATGTGGGCGGGACTCTCGTGCTTCCTCTCGAGTGGAGTCGGGTATGTCGAGGAACTTCCTGAGTTGCAGCAAGGGTGTGAAGGACCCTTTGTAAGTTCCAGAGGTAAGGTGTGATTAGCCTCGAGACGCCTCAGCAGAAATGGGCCTCATCTAGCCTGGAGGGGAGAACCTCCTGGATTTTCTCGAGTTTCAGCAGGTGCTCTCGACTTACGACGGGCACCTCAGGGACCCGCTCTGGTGGCCTCAGGAAAGGCCAGTCCCCATGCGAGTTGCTCGGGGACCTCTCGGGATTCCTCTCCCGTCGATGCCGGGGCCTAAGATATTGTGTGGAGTGGGTGCCGGAACCTGAGGATTCCTCTCCAGTGCTTACGTGGATCTTGGGGTACTTCTGGAGTCTCCCCAGGGGAGTCAGTCCTCGTCTCGAGTGGGAACATGCACTTGCGCTCTCCTCTCGAGCTGTAGCAGCAGTGTCGCGCTTCCATTCCCGTGGATCGAGGGATCTGTGGCTTTCCCTCGAGGTTTTCCCACGAGGCTTTCCCACGAGGCTTTCCCACAGGGCTGTCCCACGTGCCACCGTGGTGTGAGTCAATCCTCGTCTTGAAAGTGGACGCAGTGCAGGGAAAACAGGTTTCCCTGTAATGGACTAAGACATCTGGGGGACTCTGGGAACGGTCGGCACGACCCTGGAGTTCCTCTCGCCTTTCCTGTGGAGAGCGCCTGCTCTTGAGATGCGACGGGAACGCCGGGAATTATTTCCGGAGCAAGCAGGGAAAGGATCCCTCTTCTCGAGCTAGGAGGCGGAAACGGGGCTCCTCTGGATGTAGGCGGGACTCTCGTGCTTCGTCTCGAGTGGAGACGGGTATGTCGGGGAACTTCTTGAGTTTCAGCAAGGGTGTGAAGGACCCGTTGGAAGTTCCAAAGTTTAGGTGTGATTAGCCTCGAGACGCCTCTGCGGAAATGGGCCTCATCTCGCCTGGAGGGGAGAACCTCCTTGATTTTCTCGAGTTGCGGCAGGTGCTCTCGACTTATGACGGGGCCTAGGGACCCGCTCTGGTGGCCTCAGGAAAGGAGAGTCCCCATGCGAGTTGCTCGGTGGCCTCTCGGGATTCCTCTCCCGTCGATGCCGGGGCCTAAGACCTTGTGTGGAGTCAGTGCCGGAACCTGAGGATTCCTCTACAGTGCTGACATGGATCTTGGGGTACTTCTGGAGTCTCCCCAGGGGAGTCATTCCTCGTCTCGAGTGGGGCATGCACCGTGCGCTTTCCTCTCGTGCTGTAGCAGCAGTGTCGCGCTTCCATTCGCGTGGATCAAGGGATCTGTGGCTTTCCCTCGAGGCTTTCCCAAGAAGCTTTCCCACGAGGCTTTCCCAAGAGGCTTTCCCACAGGGCTGTCCCACGTGCCACCGTGGTGTGAGTCGATCCTCGGCTTGAAAGTCAAGGCAGTGCAGGGAAAACAGGTTTCCCTGGAATGGACTGAGACATCTGGGGACTCTGGGAATGTGGCACGACCCTGGAGTTCCTAACGCCTTTCCTGTGGAGAGCGCCTCCACGTGAGATGCGACGGGAACGCCGGGAATTCTTTCCCGACCACGCAGGGAAAGGATCCCTCCTCTCGATCTAGGAGGCGGAAACGGGGCTCCTGTCGATGTGGGCGGGACTCTCGTGCTTCCTCTCGAGTGGAGACGGGTATGTCGGGGAACTTCTTGAGTTGCAGCAAGGGTGTGAAGGACCCTTTGGAAGTTCCAGAGTTTAGGTGTGATTAGCCTCGAGACCCCTCAGTGGAAATGAGCCTCATCTCGCCTGGAGGGGAGAACCTCCTGTTTTTTCTCGAGTTGCGGCAGGTGCTCTCGACTTACGACGGGAACCTCACGGGACCCGCTCTGGTGGCCTCATGGAAAGGCCAGTCCCCATGCGAGTTGCATCGGGGGCCTCTCGGGATTCCTCTCCCGTCGATGCTGGGACCTAAGACCTAGTGTGGAGTCAGTGCTGGAACCTGAGGATTCCTCTCCAGTGCTGACATGGATCTTGGGGTACTTCTGGAGTCTCCCCAGGGGAGTCAGTCCTCGTCTCGAGTGGGGGCATGCACGTGCGCTTTCCTCCCCAGCTGTAGCAGCAGTGTCACGCTTCCCTTCGCGTGGACCAAGGAATCAGGAGCTTTCCCTCGAGGCCTTTCCAACGAGGCTTTCCCACGAGGCTTTCCCACAGGGCTGTCCCATGTGCCACCGTGGTGTGACTCGATCCTCGGCTTGAAAGTCGAGGCAGTGCTGGGAAAACAAGTTTCCCTGGAATGGACTGAGACATCTGGGGGACTCTGGGAACGGTGGCACGATCCTGGGAGTTCCTCTCGCGTTTCCTGTGGAGAGTGCCTCCTCTTGAGATGCGACGGGAAAGCCGGGAATTCTTTCCCGACCACGCAGGGAAAGAATCCCTCCTCTCAGGCTAGGAGGTGGAAACGGGGCTTCCTCTGGATGTGGGCGGGACTCTCGCGATTCCTCTCGAGTGGAGACGGGTATGTCGGGGAACTTCTTGAGTTGCAGCAAGGGAGTGAAGGACCCTTTGGAAGTTCCAAAGGTTAGGTGTGACTAGCCTCGAGACGCCTCAGCGGAAATGGGCCTCATCTCGCCTGGAGGGGAGA
This sequence comes from Capra hircus, assembly GCF_001704415.2. Classification (NCBI taxonomy): domain Eukaryota; kingdom Metazoa; phylum Chordata; class Mammalia; order Artiodactyla; family Bovidae; genus Capra; species Capra hircus. Next base: position 8,084 of record NW_017191081.1, read on the forward strand.
ACCTCCTGTATTTTCTCGAGTTGCGGCAGGTGCTCTCGACTTACGACGGGGACCTCAGGGACCCGCTCTGGTGGCCTCAGGAAAGGCCAGTCCCCATGCGAGTTGCTCGGGGGCCTCTCGGGATTCCTCTCCGTCAATGCCTGGGGCCTAAGACCTTGTATTGGGTCAGTGCCAGAACCTGAGGATTCCTCTCCAGTGCTGACATGGATCTTGGGGTGCTTTCTGGAGTCTCCCCAGGGGAGTCAGTCCTCGTCTCGAGTGGGGGCATGGACGTGCCTTTTCCTCCGAGCTTTAGCAGCAGTGTCGTCGCTTTCCTTCGCATGGATCAAGGGCATCTGTGGCTTTCCCTCGAGGCTTTCCCACGAGGCTTTCCCACGAGGCTTTCCCACGAGGCTTTCCCACAGGGCTGTCCCACGTGCCACAGTGGTGTGAGTCGATCCTCGGCTTGAAAGTCCGAGGCAGTGCAGGGAAAAGAGGTTTCCCTGGAATGGACGGAGTCATCTGGGGGACTCTAGGAATGGTGGCACGACCCTGGAGTTCGTCTCGCCATTCCTGTGGAGAGCGTCTCCTCTTGAGATGCGACGGAAACGCCGGGAATTCTTTCCCGAGCACGCAGGGAAAGGATCCCTCCTCTCGAGGTAGGAGGCGGAAACGGGCTACTGTCGATGTGGGTGGGACTTCGTGCTTCCTCTTGAGTGGAGACGGGTATGTCGGGGAACTTCTTTCTGTTGCAGCAAGGGTTTGAAGGACCCTTTGGAAGTTCCAGATGTTAGATGTGAATTAGCCTCGAGACGCCTCAGCGGAAATGGGCCTCATCTCGCCTGGAGGGAGAACCTCCTGGATTTTCTCGAGTTGCGGCAGGTGCTCTGAACTTACGCCAGGGACCTCAGGGAGCCGCTCTGGTGGCCTCAGGAAAGGCCAGTCCCCATTAGAGTTGCTCGAGGGCCTCTCGAGATTCCTCTCCCGTCGATGCCGGGGCCTAAGACCTTGTGTCGGAGTCGGTGCTGGAACCTGACGATTCTTCTCCAGTGCTGACATGAATCTTGAGGTACTTCTGGAGTCTCCCCAGGGAGTGCCAGTCCTCGTCTCGAGTGGTGACATGCACGTGCGCTTTCCTCCCGAACTGTAGCAGCAGTGTCACGCTTCCCTTCGCGTGGATCAACGGATCAGGAGCTTTCCCACGAGGCATTCCCAAGAGGCTTTTCCCACAGGGCTGTCCCCACGTGCCACCGTGGTGTGAGTCGATCCTCGGCTTGAAAGTTGAGCAGTGCAGGGAAAACAGGTTTCCCTGGAATGGAACTGAGACATCTGGGGGGACTCTGGGAATGGTGGCACGACCCTGGAGTTCCTCTCGCCTTTCCTGTGTAGAGAGCGCCTCCTCTTGAGATGCGACGGGAACGCTGGAATTCTTTCCCGACCACGCAGGGAAAGGATCCCTCCTCTCGAGCTAGGAGGCGGAAACGGGGCTCCTCTGGATGTGGGCGGGATTCTCGTGCTTCCTGTCGAGTGGAGACGGGTATGTCCGGGAACTTCTTGAGTTGCAGCAAGGGTGTGAAGGACCCTTTGGAAGTTCCAGAGGTTAGGTGTGATTAGCTCGAGATCCCCTCAGGGAAATGGAGCTCATCTCGCTGGAGGGGAGAACCTCCTGGATTTTCTCGAGTTGCAGGCAGGTGCTCTCAGACTTACGACGGGGACCTCAGGGACCCGCTCTGGTGGCCTCAGGAAAGGCCCAGTCCCCATGCGAGTTGCTCGGGGCCCTCGCGGATTCCTCTCCCGTCGATACCGGGGCCTAAGACCTTGTGTGGAGTCAGTGCGGAACCTGAGGATTTCCTCTCCAGTGCTGACATGGATCTTGGGGTACTTCTGCGAGTCTCCCCAGGGGTAGTCAGTCCTCGTCTCGAGTGGGGCCATGCACGTGCGCTTTCCTCCCGAGCTGTAGCAGCAGTGTCACGGCTTCCCTTCGCGTGGATCAAGTCGATATGTGGCTTTCCCTCGAGGCTTTCCCACGAGGCTTTCCCACAGGGCTGCCCCACGTGCCACCGTGTGTGAGTCGATCCTCGCTTGAAAGTCAGGCAGTGCAGGGAAACAGGTTTCCCTGGAATGGACTGGAGACATCTGGGGACTCAGGGAATGGTGGCACGACCCTGGAGTTCCTCTCGCCTTTCCTGCGGAGAGCGCCTCCTCTTGAGTTGCGACAGGAACGCCGGGAATTCTTTCTCGAGCACGCAGGGAAAGGATCCGTCCTCTCGAGCTAGGAGGCGGAAACGGGGCTCCTCTGGATGTGGGCGGGACTCTCGTTCTTCCTCTCTAGTGGAGTCGGGTATGTCGTGGAACTTCTTGAGTTGCAGCATGGGTGTGAAGGACCCTTTGGAAGTTCCAGAGTTTAGGTGTGATTAGCCTCGAGACGCCTCAGCGGAAATGGGCCTCATCTCGACTGGAGGGAGAACCTCCTGGATTTTCTCGAGTTGCGGCAGGTGCTCTCGACTTACGTCGGGGACCTCAGGGACCCCTCTGGTGGCCTCAGGAAAGGCCAGTCCCCATGCGAGTTTCTCGGTGGCTCTCGGGGCCTCTCGGGTTTCTCTCCAGTCGATATCGGGGCCTAAGACCTTGTGTGGAGTCGCTACCAGACCTGAGGTTTCCTCTCCAGTTCTGACATGGATCTTGGGGTACTTCTGGAGTCTCCCAGCGGAGTCAGTCCTCGTCTCGAGTGGGGGCATGCACGTGCGATTTCCTCCCGAGCTGTAGCCGCACTGTCACCCTTTCCTTCACGTGGAACAAGGGATCTGTAGCATTCCCTCGAGGCTTTCCCACGAGGCTTTCCCACGGCTTTCCACAGGGCTGTCCCACGTGCCACCGTGGTTGAGTCTATCCTTGGC
>NW_017191082.1:0-10959 GCF_001704415.2 Capra hircus
CAAGAGGAAGCACGGGGGTCCCGCCCACATTCAGAGGAACCCCGTTTCCAAGATGAAGGATCCTATCCTGCTTAGTCAGGAAAGATTTTTTGGCGTTTCCATGGCATCTCAAGAGCAAGGGTTCTCAATAGGAAAGGCAAGAGGAACTCCAGGGTCGTGCCACCATTTCAAGAGTCCCCAGATGTCTCAGTCCATTTCAGAGGAACCCGTTTTCCCCAGCACTGCCTCGAATTTCACGCCGAGGATCCACTCACACCATGGTGGCATGTGGGACAGCCCTGTGAGAAAGCCTCGAGGGAAAGCCACAGATCCTTGATCCCCGCGACGGGAAGCGTGACACATCTGCTACACTGTCCCTGAGGTCACGGTCGTATGTCGAGAGTACCTGCCGCAACTCGAGAAAATCCAGGAGGTTCTCTGCTCCAGTCGAGATGAGGCCCATTTTCTCTGCGGCGTCTCGAGAGTAATCACACCTAAACTCTGGAACTTCCAAAGTGTCGTAAACACCCTTGCTAAAACTCAAGAAGTTCCCCGACATACCCGTCTCCACTCCAGAGGAAGCACGAGGGTCCGGCCACCGCCAGAGGAGCTCCGTTTCCGCCTCCAAGCTCGAGATGAGGGATCCTTCCCTGCTTCCTCGGGAAAGAATTCCCGACGTTTCGACGCATCTCAAGAGGAGGCGCGCTGCACAGGAAAGGCGAGAGGAACTCATGGGTCGTGCCACCATTCCAAGAGTCCCCCAGATGTCTCAGTCCATTCCAGAGGATCCTGTTTTCCCTGCACTGCTTCGACTTTCACGCCCGAGGATCGACTCACACCACGGTGGTACGTGTGACAACCCTGTGGGAAAGCCTCGTGGGAAAGCCTCGAGGGAAAGCCACAGATCCCTTAATCCACGCGACGGAAAGCGTGACACTGCTGCTACAGCACGGCAGGAAAGCGCACGTGCATGCCCTACTCGACACGAGAACTGACTCCCCTGGTGAGAATCCAGAAATACCCCAAGATGCATGTCAGCCCTGGAGAGGAATCCTCAGGTTCCAGCGCCCGACTCCACACAAGGTCTTAGGCCCTGGCATCGACGGGAGAGGAATAGCGACAGGACCTCTAGCAACTCGCATGGGGACTGGCCTTTCCTGAGGTCACCAGAGCGGGTCCATGAGGTCCCCGTCGTAAGTCGAGAGCACCTGCCGCAACTCGGTAAAATCAGGAGGTTCTCCCCTGCAGGTGAGATGAGGCCCGTTTCCACTGAGGTGTCTCGAGGCTAATCACACGTGAACTCTGGAACTTCTAAAGAGTCTTTCACAGTCATGCTGCAACTCAAGAAGTTCCCGAACATACCCGTCTCCACTCAAGAGGAAGCACGAGGGTCCCGGCCACATCCAGAGGAGCTCCGTTTCCGGCTCGTAGCTCGAGATGAGGGATCCTTTCCCTACTTGGTCGGGAAAGAATTCTGGCATTCCCATCGCATCTCAAGAGGAGGCGCTCTAAACAGTAAAGGTGAGAGGAACTCCAGGTCGTGCCATCATTCCAGAGTCCCCCGGATGTCTCAGTCAATTCCAGGGAAACCTGTTTTCCTGCACTGGCCTCGACTTTCATCCGAGGATAGAGTCACACCACGGTGGCACGTGGGACAGCCCTGTGGGAAAGCTCGAGAGAAAGCCTCGTGGGAAAGCCTCGAGGGAAATCCACAGATGCCTTGATCCACTCGAAGGGAAGCTTGAAAATGCTGCTACAGGCTCGGGAGGAAAGCGAACGTGCATGCCCCCACTCAAGACGAGATCTGACTCACCTGAGGAGACTCCAGAAGTACCCCAAGATCCATGTCAGCACTGGAGAGGAATCCTCAGGTTCCGGGACTGACTCCACACAAGGTCTTAGGCCCGGGCATCGACGGGAGAGGAATCCCGAGAGACCACCGAGCATCACGAATGGGGACTGGCCTTTCCTGAGGCCACCAGAGCGGGTTCCTGAGGTCCCCGTGGTAAGTCGACAGCACCTGCCGTAACTCGAGAAAATCCAGGAGGTTCTCCCCTCCAGGCGAGATGAGGCCCATTTCCGCTGAGGCGTCTCGAGGCTAATCACACCTAACCTCTGGAACTTCCTATGGGTCCTTCACACCCTTGCTGGCAACTCAAGAAGATCCCCAAAATACCCGTCTCCACTCGAGAGGAAGCACGAGAGTCCCGCCCACATCCAGAGGAACCCCGTTTCCGCCTCCTAGCTCGAGAGTAGGGATCCTTTCCCTGCCTGTTCAGGAAAGAATTCCCGGCGTTCCCGACGCATCTCAAGAGGAGGCACTCTCCACAGGAAAGGGGAGAGGAACTCCAGGGTCGTGCCACCATTCCCAGAGTCCCCCAGATGTCTCAATCCATTCCAGGGAAACTTGTTTTCCCTGCACTGCCTCAACTTTCAAGCCGAGGATCTACTCACACCACGGTGGCACGTGGGACAGCCCTGTGGGAAAGCCTGGTGGGAAAGCCTCGAGGGAAAGCCACAGATCCCTTGATCCACGCGAAGGGAAGCGTGACACTGCTGCTACAGCTCGGGAGGAAAGCGCACGTGCATGCCCCCACTCGCGACGAAGACTGACTCCCCTGGGGAGACTTCAGAAGTACCCCAAGATCCATGTCAGCACTGGAGAGGATTCCTCAGGTTCCGGCACTGACTCCACACAAGGTCTTATGCCGGGGTCCAGCCCCGGTGGATCCAGGGAATTCGAAGGGTGGTCGGCGTTGGCGTGGAAAGACTTGTTTATTTATTAATGTAAGATTAGATTAGGAAACTATAGTGTAGTAAGAAGATTAAGTGGAGGAAGAGGGCTGAATAGCTTGGTTTACGCGGAAGGCCAATAAAATTCCAGACAAGGAATTTGCACCAACTACGTTGGGCCACCGGCGCCCGCTTGAATATCTAAGGGTGCCTCGCCTTAAGCTCCCTTTCGCGCGGGTCTTAACAGCCGGGGCAAGTAAGTAGACCTGGCGAGCCTCCGCACTCCAGGTGGAGATTCAGCCTGAAGTTAAAGTAAAGAGCAGCGAGAAGAAAAGGTAGAGAAGAAGAAAGAGAGAGAAAGACACGGGGGGAGCCAGAGTCCCAAGAAACCAGGCTGAGAGACTAGTTCGAGAAGCTGGTCCGAGAAACTGGCCCCCGGCCCCTGGCCTCCTCCTTTATTGTTCAGAAGGCCTTTTATACTTTTGATAAAACATGGAGATCAATGGATAACACAAAATTATGTAGCGTTCACAACCCAGATTCTTTCTGTATATCATTTTGTATACAAAAGGTCTCAGGTGATTTACATTATCTTCTGGCCAAGAGGCTTGTTAACACTTTTTGGCTCTCTTCCTTAATGAATGTTAATTTTGTTTCCCCTGAAGTGTTTTTCTTTAATCTGCATCTCCTTAAAGCATTAAAGTTACATCTCTATAGAACAAAGGTGCAGTGGGTTATAACAAAGAAGGTACTTAACTCAAAGATCTAATGTTGCTAATACCAGGTCTACTACTTGTTTTTCTATATACCAACTATATCTAAAAATAAAGGATATGAAAATTTGGCAGCAAGCATTGACCCAAAAAATGAAACTTTTAATCAGTCCTATTCTAAAGCTTTTGACTCCTCGGAAGCTCCTGCATTCCTAGGATGTTTTAAGCTTCCTGTGCCTCCTGCGGTCAGGAGGCCTCAAACAATCACAAGCGCAGCTGTACGAGTCCTACAGGCAGGCTAGAAAGCCAGCAGAGGGTTTTTGGATTGAAACACTCTTTCAAATGCAGAAGACTAACGCCCTGAATTGACTTTTTCCAGAAAAGGTCAGAAGAGTGAAAAAGCAGAGCACAAAAACCGGCAGATTTTTGTTGGGGTACATGCTTAAAAATTTCCAGAGGGGTTCCTGAAGTCTGAGCACGCCTTGCTTATGTGAGCTTCCTTCCTCATAAACTTGTCACGGGCGGGCTTCCTCACACTGGCTCCCGGCAGGCTTAGGCCCCGGCATCGAAGGGAGAGGAATCCCGAGAGGCCCCCGAGCAACTCGCATGGGGACTGGCCTTTCCTGAGGCCACCAGAGCGGGTCCCTGAGGTCCCCGTCATAAGTCGAGAGCACCTGCCGCTACTCAAGAAAATCCAGGAGGTTCTCCCCTCCAGGCGAGATGAGGCCCATTTCCGCTGAGGCGTCTCGAGGCTAATCACACCTAACCTCTGGAACTTCCAAAGGGTCCTTCACACCCTTGCTGCAACTCAAGAAGTTCCCCGACATACCCGTCTCCACTCGAGAGGAAGCACGAGAGTCCCGCCCTCATCCAGAGGAGCCCCGTTTCCGCCTCCTAGCTCGAGAGGAGGGATCCTTCCCATGCGTGGTCGGGAGAGAATTCCCGGGGTTTCCGTCGCATCTCAAGAGGAGGCGCTCTCCACAGGAAAGGCGAGAGGAACTCCAGGGTCGTGCCACCATTCCCAGAGTCCCCCAGATGTCTCAGTCCATTCCAGGGAAACCTGTTTTCCCTGCACTGCCTCGACTTTCAAGCCGAGGATCGACTCACACCACGGTGGCACGTGGGACAGCCCTGTGGGAAAACCTCCTGGGCAAGCCTCGAGTGAAAGCCACAGATCCCTTGATCCACGTGAAGGGAAGCGTGACACTGCTGCTACAGCTCGAGAGGAAATTGCACGTGCATGCCCCCATTCGAGACGAGGACTGACTCCCTTGGGGAGACTCCAGAAGAACCCCAAATCCATGTCAGCACTGGAGAGGAATCCTCAGGTGCCGGCAGCGACTCCACAAAAGGTCTTAGGCCCCGGCATCGACGGGAGAGGAATCCCGAGAGGCCCCCGAAAAACTCGAATGGGGACTGGCCTTTCCTGAGACCACCAGAGCGGGTCGCTGAGGTCCCCTTCATAAGTCGAGAGCACCTGCCACAACTCGAGAAAATCCAGGAGGTTCTCCCCTCCAGGCCAGATGAGGCCCGTTTCCGCTGAGGCGTCTGGAGGCTAATCACACCTAACCTCTGGAACTTCCAAAGGGTCCTTCACACCCTTGCTGCAACTCAAGAAGTTCCCCGACATACCCGTCTCCACTCGAGAGGAATCACGAGAGTCCCGCATTCATCCAGAGGAGCCCCGTTTCCGCCTATTAGCCTGAGAGGAGGGATCCTTTCCCTGCGTGGTCTGGAAAGAATTCCCGGAGTTCCCGTCGCATCTCAAAAGGAGGCGCTCTCCAGAGGAAATGCGAGAGGAACTCCTGGGTCGGGCCACATTCCCAGAATCCCCCAGATGTCTCAGTCCATTCCAGGGAAACCTGTTTTCCCTGCACTGCGTCGACTTTCAAGCCGAGGATTGACTCACACCACGGTGGCACGTGGGACAGCCCTGTGGGATAGCCTCGTGGGAAAGCCTCGTGGGAAAGCCTCCTTGAAAAGCCACAGATCCCTTGATCCAGGCGAATGGAAGCGCGACACTGCTGCTATAGCTCGGGAGGAAAGCGCACGTGCATGCCCCCACTCGAGACGAGGACTGACTCCACTGGCGAGACTCCAGAAGTACCCCAAGATCCATGTCAGCACTGGAGAGGAATCCTCAGGTTCCGGCACCTACTCCACAAAAGATATTAGGCCCAGGCATCGACGGGAGAGGAATCCCGAGAGGCCCGCGAGTTACTCGCATGGGGACTGGCCTTTCCTGAGGCCACCAGAGCGGGTCCCTGAGGTCCCCGTCGTAAGTCGAGAGCACCTGCCGCAACTCGAGAAAATCCAGGAGGTTCTCCCCTCCAGGGAGATGAGGCCCATTTCCACTGAGGCATATCGAGGCTAATCACACCTAACCTGTGGAACTTCCAAAGGGTCCTTCACACTCTTGCTGCAACACAAGACGTTCCCCGACATACCCGTCTCCACTCGAGAGGAAGCACGAGAGTCCCACCCATATCCACAGTTGCCCCAGTTCCGCCTCCTAGCCGGAGAGGAGGGATACTTTCCCTGCGTGCTCGGGTAAGAATTCCCGGCGTTTCCGTCGCAACTCAAGAGGAGGGGCTCTCCACAGGAAAGGCGAGAGGAACTCCAGGGTCGTGCCACCATTCCCAGAGTCCCCCAGATGTCTGCGTACATTCCAGGGAAACCTTTTTCCCTGCACTGCCTCAACTTTCAAGCCGAGGATCGACACACACCACGGTGCAACGTAGGACAGCCCTGTGGGAAAGGCTCTTGGGCAAGCCTCGTGGGAAAGCCTCGAGGGAAAGCCACAGATCCCTTGATCCATGCGAAGGGAAGCGCGAAACTGCTGCTACAGCTCGGGAGGAAGGCGAACGTGCATTCCCCCACTCGAGAGGAGGACTGACTCCACTGGGGAGACTCCAGAAGTACCCCAAGATCCATGTCAGCATTGGAGAGGAATCCTCAGGTTCCGCACCCAATCCACAAAAGATATTAGGCCCAGGCATCGACGGGAGAGGAATCCCGAGAGGCCCGCGAGCTACTCGCATGGGGACTGGCCTTTCCTGAGGCCACCAGAGCGGGTGTCTGAGGTCCGCGTCGTAAGTCGAGAGCACCTGCCGCAACTCGAGAAAATCCAGGAGGTTCTCCCCTCCAGGCGAGATGAGCCCCATTTCTGCTGAGGCGTCTCGAGGCTAATCACACCTAATCTCTGGAACTTCCAAACGGTGCTTCACACCGTGGCTGCTACTCAAGAAGTTCCCCGACATACCGTCCGCTCTCGAGAGGAAGCACGAGAGTCCTGCCCACATCCAGAGGAGCCCCGTTTATGCCTACTAGCTCGAGAGGAGGGATCCTTTCCCTGAGTGGTCGGAAAGAATTCCCGGCGTTCCCGTCGCATCTCAAGAGGAGGCGCTCTCCACAGGAAAGGCGAGAGGAACTCCAGGGTCGTGCCACATTCCCAGAGTCACCCAGATGTCTCAGTCCATTCCAGGGAAACCTGTTTTTCCTGCACAGCCTCGAATTTCAAGCCGAGGATTGACTCACACCACGGTGGCACGTGGGACATCCCTGTGGGAAAGCCTCGAGGGAAAGCCACAGATCCCTTGATCCACGCGAAGGGAAGCGCGACACTGCTGCTACATCTCGGGGAGTAAAGCGCACGTGCATGCCCGCACTCGAGACGAGGACTGACTCCCCTGGGGAGACTCCAGAAGTACCCCAAGATCCATGTCAGCACTGGAGAGGAATCCTGATGTTCCGGCACCGACTCCACACAAGGTCTTAGGCCCCGGCATCGACGGGAGAGGAATCCTGAGAGACCCCCGAGCAACTCGCATGGGGACTGGCCTTTCCTGAGGCCAACAGAGAGAGTCCATGAGGTCGCCGTCGAAAGTCGAGAGCGCCTGCCGCAACTCGAAAAAATTCAGGAGTTTCTCCCCTCCAGGCGAGATGAGGCCCATTTCCGCTGTGGCGTCTCGAGGTTAATCACACCTAACCTCTGGAACTTCCAAAGGGTTCTTCACACCCCTTACTGCTACTCAAGAAGTTCCCCGACATACCCGTCTCCACTCGAGAGGAAGCACGAGAGTCCCGCCCACATCCAGAGGAGCACCGTTTCCGCCTCCTAGCTCGAGAGGAGGGATCCTTTCCCTGCGTGGTCGAGAAAGAATTTCCGGCGTTCCCATCGCATTTCTCGAGGCGGCCCTCTCCACAGGAAAGGTGAGAGGGACTCTAGGATCGTGGCATCATTCCCTGAGTCCCCCAGATGACTCAGTCCATTGCAGGGAAACCTATTTTCCCTGCACTGCCTCGACTTTCAAGCCGAGGATCGACTCACACCACGGTGGCACGTGGGACAGCCCTGTGGGGAAAGCCTCGTGGGAAAGCCTCGTGGGAAATCCTCGTGGGAAAGCCTCGAGGGAAAGCCACAGATCCCTTGATCCACGCGAAGGGAAACGTGACACTGCTGCTACAGCTCGGGAGGAAAGCGCACGTGCATGCCCCCACTCGGGAGGAGGACTGACTCCCCTGGGGAGACTCAAGAAGTACACCAAGATCCATGTCAGCACTGAAGAGGAATCCTCAGGTTCCGGCACCGACTCCTCACAAGACCTTAGGCCCCGGCATCGACGGGAGAGAAATCCCGAAAGGCTCCCGAGCAACTCGCATGGGGACTGGCCTTTCCTGAGGCCACCAGAGGGGATCCTTGTTGTTCCCGTCATAAGTCGGGAGCACATGCCGCAACTCGAGAAAATCCAGGAGGTTGTCCCCTCCAGGCGAGATGAGGCCCATTTCTGCTGAGGGGTCTCGAGGCTAATCACACCTAACCTCTGAAACTTCCAAAAGGTACTTCACGCCCTTGCTGCAACTCAAGAAGTTCCCCGACCTACCCGTCTCCAGTCGAGAGGAAGCACGAGAGTCCCGCCCACATCAAGAGGAGCCATCTTTCTGCCTCATAGCTCGAGAGCAGGGATCCCTTCCCTGCGTGGTCGGGAAAGAATTCCCGGCGTTTCCGTCGCATCTCAAGAGGAGGTGCTTTCCACAGGAAAGGTGAGAGGAACTCCAGGGTCGTGCCACCATTCCCAGAGTCCCCCAGATGTCTCAGTCCATTGCATGGAAAACTATTTTCCCTGCACTGCCCTCGACTTTCAAGCCGAGGATCGACTCACACCACAGTGACACGTGGGACAGACCTGTGGGAAAGCCTCGTTGGAAAGCCTCGAGGGAAAACCACAGATCCCTTGATCCACGCGAAAGGAAGTGTGACACTGCTGCTACAGCTCGGGATAAAAGCGCTCGTGCATGCCCCCACACGAGATGAGGACTGACTCCCCTGGGGAGACTCCAGAAGTACCCCAAAATCCATGTCAGCACTGGAGAGGAATCCTCAGGTTCGGCACCGACTCCACACAAGGTCTTAGGCCCCCGGCATCGACAGGAGAGGAATCCCGAGAAACCCCCGAGCAACTCCCATGGGGACTGTCCTTTCCTGAGGCCCCCAGAGCGGGTCCCTGAGGTCCCCGTCGTACGTTGAGAGCACCTTCCGCAACTCGGCAAAATCCAGGAGGTTCTCCCCTCCAGGCGAGATGAGGACCATTTCCACTGAGGCGTCTCGAGACTTATCACATCTAACATCTGGAACTTCCAAAGGGTCCTTCACACCCTTGCTGCAACTCAAGAAGTTCCCCGGCATACCTGTCTCAAATCGAGAGGAAGCACGAGAGTTCTCCCACATCCAGAGGAGCCCCGTTTCCGCCTCCTAGCTGGAGAGGTGGGATCCTTTCCCTGCGTGGTCGGGAATGATTTCCCGGCGTTCCCCTCACATCTCAAGAGGAGGTGCTCACCACAGGAAATGCGAGAGGAACTCCAGGATCGTGCCACCATTCCCTGAGTCCCCCAGATGTCTCAGTCCATTCCAGGGAAACCTGTTTTCCCCGCACTGCCTCGACTTTCAAGGCGAGGATCGACTCACACTACGGTGGCACGTGGGACAGCGCTGTGGGAAAGCCTCGCAGGAAAGCCTCGTGGGAAAGCCTCGAGGGAAAGCCACAGATCCCTTGATCCAAGCGAAGGGAAGCGTGACACTGCTCTTACAGCTCTGGAGAAAAGCGCACGTGCATGCCCTCACTCGAGACGAGGACTGACTCCCCTGGGGAGACTCCAGAATTACCCAAGATCCATGTCAGCACTGGAGAGGAATCCTCAGTTTCCGGCACCGACTCCACACAAGATCTTTGGCCCCGGCAGCGATGGGAGAGGAATCCCGAGAGGCCCCCGAGCAACTCGCATGGGGACTGGCCTTTCCTGAGGCCACCAGAGTGACTCCCCAGGGGAGTGGGTCCCTAGCAGTGTCATGCTTCCCTTCGCCGTGGATCAAGGAATCTGTGGCTTTCCCTCGAGGCTTTCCCACTAGGCTTTCCCACGAGGCTTTCCCAGTGGGCTGTCCCACGTGCCACCGTGGTGTGAGTCGATCCTAGGCTTGAAAGTCAAGGCAGTGCAAGGAAAACAGGTTTCCCTGGAATGGACTGAGACATCTGTGGAACTCTGGGAATGGTGGCACGACACTGGAGTTCCTCTCGCGTTTCCTGTGGAGAGTGCCCCGAGCAACTTGCATGGGGACTGGCCTTTCATGAGGCAACAGAGCGGGTCTCTGAGGTCCAAGTCGTAAGTCGAGAGCTCCTGCTGCAACTCGAGAAAATCCAGGAGGTTCTCCCCCTCCAGGCGAGATGTGGCCCATGTCCGATGAGGCGTCCTCGAGGCTTATCAACAAGCGTCTGGAACTAACAAACGGGCCTTCAAACCCTAGCTGCAACTAAAGAAGTTCCCCGAAATACCCCCTCTCCACTCGAGAGGAAGCACGAGAGTCCCGCCCACATCCAGAGTAGCCCCGTTACTGCCTCCTAGCTCGAGAGGAGGGATCCTTTCACTGAGTGGTCGGTCAAGTATTCCCGGAGTTCCCGACTCATCTCAAGAGGAGGCGCTATCCACAGGAAAGGCGAGAGGAACTCCAGATTCGTGCACCCATTCCCAGAGTCCCCAGATGTCTCAGTCCATTCCAGGGAAACCTGTTTCCCTACACAGCCTCGACTTTCAGGACGAGGATCCACTCACACCACGGTGGCACTTGGCACAGCCCTTAGGGAAATCCTCGAGGGAAAGCCACAGATCCCTTGATCCATGCAAAGAGAAGCGTGACACTGCTGCTACAGCTTGGGAGGAAAGCGCACGTGCATGCCTCCACTCGAGATGAGGACAGACTCCCCTGGGGAGACTCCAGAAGTACCCCAAGATCTATGTCAGCACTGGAGAGGATCCTCAGGTTCAGGCACCGACTCCACACAAGGTCTTAGACCCCGGCATCGACGGGAGAGAAATCCGAGAGGCCCCGAGCAACTCGCATGGGGACTGGCCTTACCTGAGGCCACCAGAGCGGGTCCCTGAGGTCCCCGTCGTAAGTCGAGAGCACCTGCACCAACTCGAGAAAATGGCAGGAGGTTCTCCCCTCCAGGGGAGATGAGGCCCATTTCTTCTGAGGCGTCCC
>NW_017191083.1:0-10958 GCF_001704415.2 Capra hircus
CTGAGTCCAATTCCAAAGGAAACTCTTTTACTGCCTGCCTTGACTGTCACGCGAGGATCGACTCACGGTGGGTGGACAGCCCTGTGTGTTAGCCTCGTGGGAAAGCCTCATGGGAAATCCTACAGGGAAAGCCACACATCCCTTGATCCACACCGTCGGGTAGCATGACACTGCTGCCACTTTAGGGAGGAAAGCCCACGTGCATTTCCCCCACTCGAGACGAGGACTGACTCCCCTGGGGAGAGTCCAGAAGTACCCAAAAATCCACGTCAGCACTGGAGAGGAATCCTCAGTTTCCGGTCCAACTCAACACAAGGTCTTCGACTCGGGAAATGCAAGCATTTAAAAGATCTCTCCTTTGGAGCCTCGAGGGGGATCGGGGCTTCTCTGGATGTGGGCGGGACCCTCGTTTCCTTTGAGTGTAGACGGGTGTGTCGGGAAAGCTCTGAGTTGCAGCAAGTGTGTGAAGGAACCATTGGAAGTTCCAGAGGTTAGGTGTGCTTAGCCTCTAGATGCGTCAGTGGAAATAGGCCTCATTTTGCTGTAGGGGAGAACCTCCTGGATTTTCTCGAGTTACGGCAGGTGCTCTCGAATTACGACGGGGACCTCAGGGACCCGGTCTCGTGGCCTCAGGAAAGGCCAGTCCCCATGCAAGTTGCCAGGGGACTCTCGGGATTCCTCTTGGTCGATGCCGGGGCCTAAGACCTTGTGTGGAGTCGAGGCCGGATCCTGAGGATTCCTCTCCAGTGCTGACATGGTTCTTGGGTACTTCTGGAGTCTCCCCAGGGAAGTCAGTCCTCGTCTCGAGTGTGGGCATGCACGTGCGCTTTCCTCCCGAGCTGTAGCAGCAGTGTCACGCTTCCTAACGCGTGGTCAAGGGATCTGTAGCTTTCACTCAAGTCTTTTCCTTCAAGGCTTTCCCAAGAGTCTTTCCACAGGGCTGTCCCACCTGCCACCAGGGTGTGAGTCGATCCTCGGCTTGAAAGTCGAGGCAGTGCAGGGAAAACATGTTCCTCTGGAATGGACTGAGACATCTGGGGGACTCTTGGAATGGTGGTACGACCCTGGAGTTCCGCTCGCCTTTCCTGTGGAGAGCGCCTCCTCTTGAGATGGGACGGGAACGCCGGGAATTCTTTCCCGACCAAGCAGGGAAAGGATCCGTCCGTCATCTCGAGGTCGAGGCATAAACGGGGCTCCTCTGGATGTGGCGGGACCCTCGTGCTTCCTCTGGAGTGGAGACGGTATGTCGGGGAACTTCTTGAGTTTCAGCAAGGTTGTTAAGGAACCTTTGGAATTTCCAGAGTTTAGGTGTGATTAGCCTCGAGAGCCTCAGCGGAAATTGGCCTCATCTTGCCTGGTGGGAAGAACCTCCTGGATTTCTCGAATTGTGGCAGGTGTTCTCAACGTACGCTGGACCTCACGGACCCGCTCTGGTGGCGTCAGGAAAGGCCAGTTCCCATCCGAGTGGCTACGGGGCCTCTCGGATTCCTCTCCCGTCGATGGTGGGGCCTAAGACCTTGTGTGAAGTCGAGGCCGGTACCTGAGGATTCCTCTCCGTGCTGACATGGTTCTTGGGGTACTTCTTGAGTCTCCCCAGGGGTGTCAGTCCTCTCTCAGCGGGATCATGCAAGAACGCTTACCTCCCGAGCTGCAGTAGCAGTGTCACTCTGCCCGTCGCGTGGATCAAGAAATCTGTGTCTTTCCCTCGAGGTATTTCCCACGGGGCTTTCCCTCGAGGCTTTCCCACGAGGCTTTCCCACATCGCTGTCCCACGTGCCACCGTGGTGCCAGTCGATCCTCGGCGTGAAAATCAAGGCAGTGCAGGGAAAACAGGTTCCTCTGGAATGGACTGAGACATCTGGGGGACTCTTGGAATTGTGGCACGACCCTGGAATTCCTCTCGCCTTTCCTGTGGAGAGGCGCCTCTTCTTGAGATTCGGTGGGAACGCCGGGGAATTCTTTCCCCGACCAAGCAGGGAAAGTGCCGTGGTCCAGCCCCCGGTGGATCCAGGGTGATTCGAAGGTGGGGACGTAGTCGTCGTCTTTGGAAATATACATATTTAATCCCAGATATAAAGAGATTAGAAATGGATAGTGTAGTAGGGAAGATTATTGGAGAAAAAGAGGCCTGAATAACTTGGATTACGTGGAATAACATCCATCCTCCAGTAGAGAATTCAGCCAGAAAAACGGGAGCAAAAAAGAAGCGACATGGGGGAATCAGTCTTGTCCGGAAACTGATCTGATTTCTTTATTTTTGGTTTTGCTTGTATACCTCTTGTTACACATAGGGATGAATACAGAGTCACGCAGGAGTCGGCATCCTGACCTTTATCAAAATCAGGTGCTTCACATAAATGTATAAAAAAAAGGTCTTAGGGATCTTACATCATCTTCTGGCCATGAATGAGACCTGCTGACATTTTTATGATCCTTTCTTTCTGATAACCAAAATAAACTTATTTCTTCCAAGGGGTGTTTTTTCTTAAACCAGGCACCACCCTCCAAATAAAGTTACATTCCTATAGGGTGAGGGTGTAGTGAGTTACAATCAAGAAAGGAATTTATTTAACCCAAGGTTAACATGATTAGTCTTAAAGGTGAATTCTTATTTCTCCTATATGCTTAAAGGTTTAATACTTATTTCTCCTATATACTAGTTATATTCATTATAAAGGGTAGGGAACATGGAGATTTATCAGCAAACATCAGCCTAACAAATTAAAATCCTTTCATTCAATTCTCCCCTTAAGATCTATTTAGTCTTAAGATATGATAAAGTTACATTCTTACATAGAAAGGACACAGTGATATATAACAAAGTACAGTGATCTATTACAAAAGTGAAAATCCATTAACTCAAAAAGTCTAGTATTGCTAACATCAAAAACTGCTATATTTCCTTTTGCTATATTCCAAATACATTGATTAATATATTCCCAAGTGCCTAAGGATATGGAGGCCTGGTGGCAATCATTGACTCAACCAAGAAGAAAAAGTCCTATGCTAATTAAGACTCTCAAAATACTCCAAAACTCTCTGTGCTGTTTACAGTTGAGAGGTAGTAAACAATCTTGTGCCTAGTGGCAGCAGTATGGATAATCCTGTCACACAAGCTGGTCTGTCACCAGAGAGGTTTGACCTAAAATATCCTTGTCCCACCCAGAGCAGGGAATTAGCAGCAATTTTTGACACAACAAATGAAGAACCCTTCACCAATATAATTCCTAACCAACTATACTAATAATTTTCTAACTCCCCAAAATAATTTGCCTTTAGTAAGTCTAAAACATCTCATGCCTCTCAGGTTGGGAGGCTGTAAACAATCACATGTGGCCGGACAAACCTATAAAGGTGGGCTAGATAACCTTCAGAGGAGTCGGCAAGCTGAAAACACTCTTGTCATGCCAAAGAATATTTATTGCCTTGAAGCTGCACGTTTACTTCTTCTCCGAGAGAAACAGTTTATGGGGGGAGAGCCCCCGTAAAGTCAGAGAAGTGTAGGTGAGAGCATAAAACAGACTCTGGTTTTGGGGTTCGATGCTCGGGAACAGGGGGTTAACTGAGGCTTGATCACGCCTTTGGCATGCCAAGCCTCCTTCCTCATGACCTATGCCATAGGCGGAATTCCTCACGCTGGCCCCCGGAAGGATAAGGATCCCTCATCTCGAGCGACGAGGCGGAAACGGCGCCTCCTGTGGATGTGGGGGGGACCATCTTGCTTATTCTCGAGTGGAGACGGGTATGTCGGGAACTTATTGAGTTGCAGCAAGGGTGTAAAGTACCTTTTGGAAGTTCCAGAGGTTAGGTGTGATTAGCCTCGAGACACCTCAGTGGAAATGGGCCCTCATCTCGCCTGGAGGGGAGAACCTCCTGAATTTTCTCGAGTTGACGGCAAGGTGCTCTCGACTTACGACGGGGACCTCAGGGGCCAGCTCTGGTGGCCTCAGGAAAGGCCAGTCCCCATTCAAGTTTCTAGGGGGCCTCTCAGGATTCCTCTCCTGTCGATGCCGGGGCCTAAGACCTTGTGTGAAGTCGGGGCTGGAACCTGAAGATTCCTCTCCAGTGCTGACATGGATCTTGTGGTACTTCTGGAGTCTCCCCAGGGGAGTCAGTACTCGTCTCGAGTGGGGGCATGCACGTGCGCTTTCCTCCCGAGCGGTAGCAGCAGTGTCACGCTTCCGTCGCGTGGATCAAGGGACCTGTGGCTTTCCCTCGAGGCTTTCCCACTAGGCTTTCCCACGAGGCTTTCCCAAGGGTCTGTCCCACGTGCCACCGTGGTGTGAGTCGATCCTCGGCTTGAAATTCGAGGCAGTTCAGGGAGAACATGTTTCCCTGGAATGGACTGAGATATCTGGGTGGTCTCTGGGAATGGTGACATGAACCTGGAGTTCCTCTCGCCTTTCATGTGGAGAGAGCATCCTCCTGAGATGCGACTGGAATGCCGGGAATTCTTTCAAGACCACGCAGGGAATGGTCCCTTCCTCTCGAGCTAGGAGGCGGAATCGGGGCTCCTCTGGATGTGGGCGGGACTCTCGTGCTTCCTCTCGAGTGGAGACGGGTATGTCGGGGAAATTCTTGAGTTGCAGCAAGGGTGTAAAGGACCCTTTGGAATTTCCAGAGGTTAGGTGTGATTAGCCTCGAGACGGCCAGAGCGGAAATGGGCCTCGTCTCTCCTGGAGAGGAAGAACCTCCTGGATTTTCTCGAGTTGCAGCAGGTGCTCTCGACTTACCTTGGGGACATCCGGGACCCGCTCTGCTGGCCTCAGGAAAGGACCAGTCCCCATGCGAGTTGCTCGGGGTCCTCTTCGGGATTCCTCTCCCGTCGATGCCAGGGCCTAAGACCTTGTGTGGAGTCGGTTCCGGAACCTGAGTATTCCTCTCCAGTGCTGACATGTATCTTGGGGTACTTCTGGCAGTCTCCCCAGGGGAGTCAGTCCTCGTCTCTAGTGGGGACATGCACGTGCGCTTTCCTCCCGAGCTCTAGCAGCAGTGTCACGCTTCCCCTTCACGTGGATCAAGGGATCAGGGGCTTTCCCTCGAGGCTTTCCCACGTGGCTTTCCCACGAGGCTTTCCCACAGGGCTGTCCCACGTGCCACCGTGGTGTGAGTCGATCCTCCGCTTGAAAGTCGAGGCAGTGCAGGGAAAACAGGTTTCCCTGGAATGGACTGAGACATCTGGCGGACTCTGGGAATTGTGGTACGACACTGGAGTTCTTCTCGCTTTCCTGTGGAGGGCGCCTCCTCTTGAGATGCGACGGGAACGCCGGGAATTCTTTCCCGACCACATAGGGAAAGGATCCCTCCTCTGGAGCTAGGAGGCGGAAACGGGGCTCCTCTGGATGTGGGCGGGACTCTCGTGCTTCCTCTCTAGTGGAGACGGTATGTCGGGGAACTTCTTGAGTTGCAGCAAGGGTGTGAAGGACCTTCTGGAGTCTCTCCAGGGGAGTCAGTCCTCGTCTCGAGTGGGGGCACGCACGTGCACTTTCCTCCCGAGCTGTAGCAGCAGTGGCGCTCTTCCCTTCGCGTGGATCAAGGGATCTGCGGCTTTCAATTGAGGCTTTCCCACGAGGCTTTCCCAGGAGGCTTTCCCACAGGGCTCTCCCCACCTGCCACCGTCGTATGAGTCGATCCTCGGCTGGAAAGTCGAGGCAGTGCACGGAAAAACAGGTTTCCCTGGAATGGACTGAGACATCTGGGGACTCTGGGAATGGTGGCACGACCCTGGAGTTCCTCTCGCCTTTAGTGTGGATAGCGGCCTCCTCTTGAGATGGCGACGGGAACGCCGGGAATTCTTTCCCGACCACGCAGGGAAAGGATCCCTCCTTCTCGAGCTAGAAGCCGGAAACGGGGCTACTCTGGATGTGGGCAGAACTCTCGTGCTTCCACTCGAGTGGAGACGGGTATGTCGGGGGACTTCTTGAGTTGCAGCAAGGGTGTGGATGACTCTTTGGAAGTTCTAAAGTTTAGGTGTGATTAGCCTCGAGACGCCTCAGCGGAAATGGGCCTCATTTCGCCTAGACGGGGGAACCTCCTGGATTTTCTCGAGTTGGCAGCAGGTGCTCCTCGACTTATGTCGGGGACCTCAGGGACCTGCTCTGGTGGCCTCAGGAAAGGCCAATCCCCAAGCAAAGTTGCTCGGGGGCCTCTAGAGATTCCTCTCCCGTCGATGCCGGGGCCTAAGATCTTGTGTGGAGTCGGTGCCAGAAACGGAGCATTCCTCTCCAGTGCTGACATGGATCTTGGGGTACTTCTGGAGTCTCCCCAGGGGAGTCAGTCCTCGTCTGGAAGTGGGGCATGCACGTGCGCTTTCGTCCCGAGCTGTAGCAGCAGTGTCGCGCTTCCCTTCCCGGGGATCAAGGGATCTGTGGCTTTCCCTCGAGGCTTTCCCTTGAGGCTTTCCCACGAGGCTTTCGCCACAGGGCTGACCCACGTGCCACCGTGGTGTGAGTCGATCCTCGGTTATGAAAGTCGAGGCAGTGCAGGGAAAAGCAGGTTTCCCTGGAATGGACTGAGACATCTGGGGGACTCTGGGAATGGTGGCACTGACCGTGGAGTTCCTCTCGGCCTTTCCTGTGGAGAGCGCCTCCTCTTGAGATGCGACGGGAACGCCGGGAATTCTTTCCCGACCGACACGCAGGGAAATGGTCCCTCCTCTCGAGCTAGAGGCGGAAACGGGGCTCCTTTGGATGCGGGCGAGATTCTCGTGCTTCCTCTCGATTGGAGACGGGTATGTCGGGGAACATCTTGAGTTGCAAGCAAGGGTGTGAAGAGACCCTTTGGAAGTTCCAGATGTTAGATGTGATTTAGCCTCCAGACCCGCTCAGCGGAAATGCGGCTTCATCTCGCCTGGAGGGGAGAACCTCCTGGATTTTCTCGAGTTGCAGCAGGTGCTCTCGAATTATAATGGGGACCTCAGGGACCCGCTCTGGTGGCCTCAGGAAAGGCCAGTCCCCATGGGAGTTGCTCGGGGCCTCTCGGGATTCCTCTCCCGTCGATGCCGGTGCCTAAGACTTGTGTGGAGTCGGTGCCGGAACCTGAGGATTCCTCTCCAGTGCTGACATGGATCTTCGGGTACTTCTGGAGTCTCCCCAGGGGAGTCAGTCCTCGTTTCGAGTGGGGGCATGCACGTGCGCTTTCCTCCCGAGCTGTAGCAGCAGTGTCACACTTCCCTTCGCGTGGATCAAGGGATCTGTGGCTTTCCCTAAGGCTTTCCCACGAGGTTTTCCCACAGGGCTGTCCCACGTGCCACCGTGGTGTGAGTCGATCCTCGGCTTGAAAGTCGAGGCAGTGCAGGGAAAACAGGTTTCCCTTGAATGGACTGAGACATCTGGGGGACTCTGGGAATGGTGGCACGACCCTGGAGTTCCTCTCGCCTTTCCTGTGGAGAGCGCCTCCTCTTGAGATGCGACGGGAACGCCGGGAATTCTTTCCCGAACACGCAGGGAAAGGATCCCTCCTCTCGAGCTAGGAGCCGGAAACGGGGCTCCTCTGGATGTGGGCGGGACTCTCGTGCTTCCTCTCGAGTGGAGACGGGTATGTCGGGGAACTTCTTGAGTTGCAGCAAGGGTGTGAAGGACCCTTTGGAAGTTCCAGATGTTAGATGTGATTAGCCTCGGGACCCCTCAGCGGAAATGGGCCTCATCTCGCCTGGAGGGAAGAACCTCCTGGATTTTCTCGAGTTGCGGCAGGTGCTCTCGATTATAATGGGGACCTCAGGGACCCGCTCTGGTGGCCTCAGGAAAGGCCAGTCCCCATGCGAGTTGCTCGGGGCCTCTCGGGATTCTCTCTCCGTCGATGCTGGCCTAAGACCTTGTGTGGAGTCGTGCCGGAACCTGAGGATTCCTCCCCAGTGCTGACATGGATCTTGGGGTACTTCTGGAGTCTCCCAGGGGAGTCAGTCCTCGTCTCGAGTGGGGGCATGCACGTGCGCTTTCCTCCGAGCTGTAGCAGCAGTGTCGCGCTTCCTTCCCGTGATCAAGGGATCTGTGGCTTTCCCTCGAGGCTTTCCACTAGGCTTTCCCACAGGGCTGTCCCACGTGCCACCGTGGTGTGAGTCGATCCTCGGCTTGAAAGTCGAGGCAGTGCAGGGAAAACAGGTTTCCCTGGAATGGACTGAGACATCTGGGGACTCTGGGAATGGTGGCACGACCCTGGAGTCCCTCTGCCTTTCCTGTGGAGAGCGCCTCCTCTTGAGATGCGACGGAAACCCGGAATTCTTTCCCGACCACGCAGGGAAAGGATCTCCTCTCGAGCTAGGAGGGGGAAACGGGTTCCTCTGGATGTGGGCGGGACTCTCGTGCTTCCTCTCGAGTGGAGACGGGTATGTCGGGGAACTTCTTGAGTTGCAGCAAGGGTGTGAAGGACCCTTTGGAAGTTCCAGAGTGTTGGTGTGATTAGCCTCGAGACGCCTCAGCGGAAATGGGCCTCATCTCGCCTGGAGGGGAGAACCTCCTGGATTTTTTCGAGTTGCGCAGGTGCTCTCGACTTACGATGGGGACCTCAGGGACCCGCTCTGGTGGCCTCAGGAAAGGCCAGTCCCCATGCGAGTTGCTCGGGGGGCCTCTCGGGATTCCTCTCCCGTCGATGGGGCTAAGATTGTGTGGATCGGTGCCGGAACCTGAGGATTCCTCTCCAGTGCTGACATGGATCTTGGGGTACTTCTGGAGTCTCCCAGGGAGTCAGTCCTCGTCTCGAGTGGGGGCATGCACGTGCGCTTTCCTCCCGAGCTGTAGCAGCAGTGTCACGTTCCTTCGCGTGGATCAAGGGATCTGTGGCTTTCCCTCGAGGCTTTCCACGAGGCTTTCCGAGGCATTCCCAAGAGGCTTTCCACAGGGCTGTCGTACATGCACCGTGGTGTGAGTCGATCCTTGGCTTGAAAGTCGAGGCAGTGCAGGGAAAACAGGTTTCCCTGGAATGGACTGAGACATCTGGGGACTCTGGGAATGGTGGCACGACCCTGGAGTTCCTCTCCTTTCTGTGGAGAGTGCCTCCTCTTGAGATGCGACGGGAACGCCTGGGAATTCTTTCCCGAGCACGCAGGGAAAGGATCCCTCCTCTCGAGCTAGGAGCGGAATGGGGGCTCCTCTGGATGTGGGCGGGACTCTCGTGCTTCCTCTCGAGTGGAGACGGGTATGTCGGGGAACTTCTTGAGTTGCAGCAAGGGTGTGAAGGACCCTTTGGAAGTTCCAGAGGTTAGTTGTGATTAGCCTCGAGACGCCTCAGCGGAAATGGGCCTCATCTCGCCTGGAGGGAGAACCTCCTGGATTTTCTCGAGTTGCGGCAGGTGCTCTCGACTTACGACGGGGACCTCAGGGACCCGCTCTGGTGGCCTCAGGAAAGGCCAGTCCCCATGCGAGTTGCTCAGGGCCTCTCGGATTCCTCTCCGGTCGATGCCGGGGCCTAAGACCTGTGTGGAGTCGGTGCGGAACCTGAGGATTCTCTCCAGTGCTGATATGATATTGGGTACTTCTGGAGTCTCCCCAGGGGAGTCAGTCCTCGTCTCGAGTGGGGGCATGCACCTGCTCTTTCCTCCCGAGCTGTAGCAGCAGTGTCACGCTTCCTTCGCGTGGATCAAGGGATCTTTCCCTCGAGGCTTTCCCATGAGGCTTTTTCCACAGGGCTGTTCCACGTGCCACCGTGGTGTGAGTCGATCCTCGCTTTGAAAGTCGAGGCAGTGCAGGGAAAACAGCTTTCCCTGGAATGGACTGAGACATCTGGGGACACTGGGAATGGTGGCACGACCCTGGAGTTCCTCTCGCCTTTCCTGTGGAGAGCCTCCTCTTTGAGATGCGACGGGAACGCCGGGAATTCTTTCCCGACACAGGGAAAGGATCCCTCCTCTCCAGCTATGAGGGCGGAAACGGGGCTCCTCTGGATGTGGGCGGGACTCTGGTGCTTCCTCTCGAGTGGAGACGGGTATGTCGGGGAACTTCTTGAGTTGCAGCAAGGGTGTGAAGGACCCTTTGGAAGTTCCAGGTGTTAGATGTGTTTAGCCTCGAGACGCCTCAGCGGAAATGGGCCATCTCGCCTGGAGGGGAGAACCTCCTGGATTTTGTCGAGTTCGGCAGGTGCTCTCGACTTACGACGGGGACCTCAGGGACCCGCTCTGGTGGCCTCAGGAAAGGCCAGTCCCATGCGAGTTGCTCGGGGCCTCTCGGATTCCTCTCCCGTCGATGCCGGGGGGCCTAAGATCTTGTGTGGAGTGGGTTCCGGAACCTGAGGATTCCTCTCCAGTGCTGACATGGATCTTGGGTACTTCTGGAGTCTCCCCAGGGAGTCAGTCCTCGTCTCGAGTGGGGCATGCACGTGCGCTTTCCTCCCGAGCTGTAGCAGCAGTGACACGCTTCCTTCGCGTGATCAAAGGGATCTGTGGCTTTCCCTCAGGCTTTCCACTAGGCTTTCCCACAGGGCTGTCCACGTGCCACCGTGGTGTGAGTCGATCCTCGGCTGGAAAAGTCGAGGCAGTGCAGGGAAAACAGGTTTCCTGGAATGGACTGAGACATCTGGGGGACTCTGGAATGGTGGCAGAACCCTGGAGTTCCTCTGCCTTTCCTGTGGAGAGCACCCTCCTCTTGAGATGCGACGGAAAACGCCTGGAATTCTTTCCCGACCACGCAGGGAAAGGATCCCTCCTCTCGAGCTAGGAGGGGGAAACGGGTTCCTCTGGATCGTGGGCGGGACTCTCGTGCTTCCTCTCGAGTGAAGACGGTATGGGTCGGGGAACTCTTGATTGGCAGCAAGGGTGTGAAGGACCCTTTGAAGTTCCAGGTGTTAGATGTGTTTAGCCCTCCGAGAACACCCTCAGCGGAAAATGGCCTTCATTCCTCGCCTGGAAGGGAGAACTCCTGGATTTTTCCTCGAGTTTAATGGCAGGTGCTCTCGACTTACGAGGGGACCTTCAGGGGACCCGCTCTGCTGGCCTCAGGAAAAGGCCGAGTCCCCACGAGTTGCTCTGG
>NW_017191084.1:0-10958 GCF_001704415.2 Capra hircus
ACTCTCATCTATTATTCAACATAACATATGCACAAGAGAATATTTCTGTAGTAAGAAGAAACTCTTAAGGGAATATACAGATTTACCAAGTAGACTTCAGAAAAAGACAAATAGCTACTGAGAGTAAAGCAAAACCTTCCTTGCTATTCTTTGGAACTCTGAATTCAAATGGGTATACCCCTTTCTTTTCTTTTGCTTTTGCTTCTCTTCTTTTCACAACTATTTGTAAGGCCTCTTCGACAGCCTTTTGCTTTTTTGCATTTGTTTTTCTTGGGGATGGTCTTGCTCCCTGTCTCCTGTACAATGTCATGAACCTCCGTCCATAGTTCATCAGGCACTCTGTCTATCAGATCTAGTCCCTTAAATCTATTTCTCACTTCCACTGTATAATTGTAAGGAATTTGATTTAGGTCATACCTGAATGGTCTAGTGGTTTTCCCTACTTTCTTCAATTTAAGTCTGAATTTGGCAATAAGGAGTTCATAATCTGAGCCACAGTCAGCTCCTGGTCTTGTTTTTGCTGACCGTATAGAGCTTCTCCATCTTTGGTTGCAAATAATATATAATCAATCTGATTTCGGTGTTGACCATCTGGTGATGTCCATGTATAGCGTCCTTTTTGTGTTGCTGGAAGAGGGTGTTTGCTATGACCAGTGCATTCTCTTGGCAAAATTCTGTTAGCCTTTGCCCTGCCTTCATTTCTTACTCCCAAGGCCAAATTTGCCTGTTACTCCAGGTGTTTCTTGACTTCCTACTTTTGCACTCCACTCCCCTATAATGAAAGGGACATCTTTTGGGGGTGTTAGTTCTAGAAGGTCTCGTAGGTCTTCATAGAAGCTTTCATAGAAGCTTCATAGCTTCAGCTTCAGCTTCTTCAGCATTACTGGTTCGGGCATGCTGCTACTTCTGTTAAGTTGCTTCAGTCGTGTCCGACTCTGTGTGACTCCATAGACGGCAGCCCACCAGGCTCCCCCTGTCCCTGGGATTCTCAAGGCAAGTATACTGGAGTGGGTTGCCATTTCCTTCTCCAATGCATGAAAGTGAAAAGTGAAAGTGAAGTTGCTCAGACATCTCCAACTCCCAGCTACCCCATGGACTGCAGCCTACCAGGCTCCTCCATCCATGGGATTTTCCAGACAAGAGTACTGGAGTGGGTTGTCATTGCATAGACTTGGAATACTGTGATATTGAATGGTTTGCCTTGGACATGAACAAAGATCATTCTGTCATTTTTGAGATTGCATCCAAGTACTGCATTTTGGACTCTTGTTTGCTATGATGGCTACTTCATTTCTTCGAAAGGATTCTTGCCCACAGTACTAGATATAATGGTCATCTGAGTTAAGTTCACCCATTCCAGTCCATTTTAGTTCACTGATTCCTAAAATGTCTATGTTCACTTTTGCCATCTCTTGTTTGACCACTTGCAATTTGCCTTGATTTGTGGACCTAACATTCCAGGTTCCTATGCAATATTGTTCTTCACAGCATTGGACTTTGCTTCTATCCCCAGTCACATCCACAGCTGAGTGTTGTCTTTGCTTTGACTCCATCTCTTCATCCTTTCTGGAGTTATTGCTCCACTGATCTCCAGTAGCAATTTGGGCACCTACCAAATTGGGGAGTTCATCTTTCAGTGTCCTATCTTTTTGCCTTTTCATACTGTTCATGGGTTTCTCAAGGCAGGACTGAAGAAGTGGTTTACCATTCCCTTCTCCAGTGAACCACATTTTGTCAGGATTCTCCACCATGACCTGTCCATCTTGGGTGGCCATATTGGCATGGCTCATAGTTTCACTGAGTTAGGCAACGTGGTCCATATGATCAGATTGGTCAGTTTTCTATAATTGTGGTTTTCAGTTTGTCTGCCCTCTGATGGAAGAGGATACAAACCTTATGGAAGCTCCCTGAAGGGAGAGAATAGCAAGGAAAGATAAGAAAGACTTCCTCAGTGATCAGTGCAAAGAAATAGAGGAAACCAATAGAATGGAAAAGACTAGAAGTCTCTTCAAGAAAATTAGAGATAAAGGGACTATTTCATGCAAAGATGGGCTCAGTAAAGGACAGAAATGGTATGGACCTAACAGAAGTAGAAGGTATTAAGAAGAGATGGCAAGAATACACAGAAGAACTATACAAAAAAGATCTTCATGACCCAGATAATCACGATGGTATGATCACTCACCTAGAGTAAGACATCCTGGAATGCGAAGTCAAGTGGGCCTTAGAAAGCATACTATGAACAAAGCTAGAGGAAGTGATGGAATTTCAGTTGAGCTATTTCAAATCCTAAAAGATGATGCTGTGAAAGTGCTACATTCAATATGCCAGCAAATTTGGAAAACTCAGCAGTGGTGACAGGACAAAGAAAGAGTCAGTTTTCATTCCAATCCAAAGAAAGGCAATGTCTAAAAATGTTTAAACTACCACACAGTTGCACTCATCTCACACACTAGCAAAGTAATGCTGAAAGTTCTCCAAGCTAAGCTTCAACAATACATGAACTGTGAACTTCCAGATGTTCAAGCCAGTTTTAGAAAAGGCAGAGGAACCAGAGATCAAATTGCCAACATCTGCTGGATCACTGAAAAAGCAAGAGGCTTCCAGAAACACATCTGTTTCGGTTTATTGACTATACCAAAGCCTTTGACTGTGTGGATCACAACAAACTGTGGAAAATTCTTCAAGAGAAGGGAATACCAGACCACCTGACCTGCTTCTTGAGAAACCTATATGCAGGTCAGGAAGCAACAGTTAGAACTGGACATGGAACAACAGACTAGTTCCTAATAGGGAAAGAAATACATCAAGGCTATATATTGTCACCCTGATTATTTCACTTATCTGCAGAGTACATCATGAGAAATGCTGGGCTGGATGACGCACAAGCTGGTACCAAGATTGCCAGGAGAAACAGCAATAACCTCAGATATGCAGATGACCCCCACACTTATGGCATAAAAAGTGAAGAAAGAACAAAAGAGCCTCTTGATGAAAGTGAAAGAGGAGAGTGAAAAAGTTGGCTTAAAGCTCAACATTCAGAAAACAAAGATCATGGCATCTGGTCCCATCACTTTATGGCAAATAAATGGGGAAACAATGGAAACAGTGACAGACTTTATTTTGGGGGGCTCCAAAATCACTGCAGATGGTGACTGCAGCCGTGAAATTAAAAGATGCTTACTCCTTGGAAGGAAAGTTATGACCAACCTAGATAGCATATTCAAAAGCAGAGACATTACTTTGCCGACTAAGGTCCATCTAGTCAAGGCTATGGTTTTTCCAGTAGTCATGTATGGATGTGAGAGTTGGACTATAAAGATAGCTGAGCACCAAAGAATTGATGCTTTTGAACTGTAGTGTTGGAGAAGGTTCTTGAGAGTCCCTTGGACTGCAAGCAGTTCAAACCAGTCCATCCTAAAGGAAATCAGTCCTAAATATTCATTGGAAGGACTGATGCTGAAGCTAAAACTCCAATACTTTGGTCACCTGACGTGAAGAAGTGACTCATTGGTAAAGACCCTGATGTTGGGAAAGATTGAAAGGGGGAGGGTAAGGGGATGACAGAGGATGAGATAACTGAATGGCATCACCGACTCAATGGACATGAGTTTGAGCAAACCCTGGGAGCTGGTGATGGACAGGGAGGCCTGGTGTGCTGCAGTCCATGGGGTCACAAGGAGTCAGACACGACTGAGTGACTAAACTGAACTGAGAGTAAAACTGCAATAGACTCAAATAGATATACTGAGAAGGCTAAGTAATCAGAGGAAACAGAAATTACAAACAAAACACCAAGAAAAAGGCACAAAAGCCTGAAAGAAATATACATAATTGTAAAATGTACCTGTTAAAAAATATCAGAATTAATGTATTCTTTCCACATCATCCTATCAAACCTCCTACCCAATCTATACAGAGATCCTCTGAGAAAGTGATGGCAAGATCTCTGTGAGGTGGTTACTCACTTTCAGGGTCAGAGACTTAACCACCTCCCACTTCCTGGTGCTTTACTGTAAGAAAAATATCATCAATAAAAGATTTAATAGTTTAATGATTCTTTAGCCTTCAAGTGGAAAAGACAAAGAGATGAGGCAAGAGAGGCAAGGAGTGGTGAATATATGTTTTTGAAATATCTGTCACCACATTCTCTCTGCTGTGTGAAATATCTATCACCACAGTCTCTCAGGCAATACCCAGCATATCATTCATGATATATCTGGATGGGTGTGTGTGTTTGTGTATGTAGGAAAGAGAGAGAGAGAGAAATGGTGCAGGGAATAAGCACTTTGGTTTGAACATCTGTCACCCCCCAACATTTATTTAGTGCATTCAGTACTTGCTGTCGAAATCCCCCTCCCAGTGCAATGGTATTAAGTGGTGGAACCTTCTCAGCCTCTTCCAAAAGCAGAAGAAAGGAACACTGCCAGGCTCATTTTATGAGGCCAACATTGTTCTGATATCAAAACCAGACAGGAAATATCTCTGATAAACAGAGGGACAAAAATCCACAACAAAATATTAAAAAACATAATTCAATAATGCATCCAAAGGATCATGCATGATGATCAAGTGAGATTTGTTCCAAAGGATGCAAGGATGGTTCAATATTCACAGATTAATCAATGTGATACACCAAGTAAACAAAATCAAAATCAAAATCAAAAAACATTTGAAAACATTAACATCCATTTCTGATTAAAAACCTCTATAAAGTAGATACAGAGGGATTATACCTCAACATAGTAAAGACCATATGACAAGCTCACAGCTAGCCTCATACTCAACAGTAAAAAGCTGAATATTTTTTCTCTGAGATCAGATGCAAGACAAAGATGCTTAATCACCACTTTTATTCAACATGGTTTTGGTATTCCTAGTCAAAACAATCAGGCAAGGAAAAAAAAAAAAGGACGCACAAATCTGAAAGGAAAAGACAAAGCTGATGCTATTTGGAGATTTCATAATATTATATATAAAATCCCTAAAGCCCCCACCAAAATCTGTTAGAACTAATACCCTCAGTGAAGTCGCAAGATACAAACTTCATATACGAAAATCAGTTGCATTTCTATACACTAATAACAAATTGCCATAAGGAAAAATTAAGAAAACAATTCTATTTACAGTTGAACAAAGAAACGATGAATTATTAGGAACAAATTTAACCAAAGAGGTGATAGTCCTGTACCCTGAAACTCTAAGACACTAATGAAAGATAGTGGATTTTGTTATCAAAATTCCAAACGAAATTTCCACAGACATGGAACAAACAACCCTAAAATTTGTATGGAACCACAAAGGACCTTGAATAGCCAAAGCAATCTTGAGAAAGGAAAACAATATTGGAGGTGCCATGTTTCCTGATTTAAAACTATATTTCAAAGCTGTATTAAGCAAAACAGTATAGTGTTGGTATAAAAATGGGTGCAGAGATCAACAGAATAGAATAGAGAGCCCAGAAATAAACCCAAATACCTACAGTTAATTCATTTTTGACAGAGGAACTAGGAACATGCAATGCGGAAAGGACAGTCTCCTCAATAAATGGTGTTGGGAAAAGTGGACACCTACATGCAAAAAATAAAACTGAACCACTCTCTTATACCATTCACAGAAATTAATTCAAAATGGATCAAAGACTTAATCATAAGTCCTGCAGCCATATAAATCCTGGAAGAAAAAGTCATAAACAGTTTTGGTGGGGACTTTTTGGATTTGATGCCAAAAGTAAAGGTAACAAGAGCAAAACTAACTAAGTGGGACGACATAAAACTAAAACTTCTGTGCAACAAAGGACACCATCAGCAAAATGAAGAACTTACGGGGCAGTCCAGGCGTCGGGACTCAGTGCTTTCACTGCCGTGGCCCAGATTAAAACTGTTTGAGGAACTAAGATCCAGTAGGGCATGCAGGTTGGTAAATATATAAATAAAGGGCAAAGATATTGTGGCGGAAAAAAAATTTTTTTTAATGGAAAGACAATCTATAGTAGAGAAAATATTTGCTAAATATATTTCTGATATGGGTTAATATGTGGAATACATAAAGGACTCATACACCTCAATAGCAAAAGAATACAGTCTCATTTAAAAATGGGCAGAGGACCAGAATAGACATTTTTTCAAAGAAAGCATACAGTTTTTCATGAAAAAGTACATGAAAAGATATGCAATCATCAGGAAAATGCAAATAAAAAACCACAATGAGATATCACCTCATAGATTTGTTTTTATCAAAAAGACAAGAAATAATGAGAATTTTTGAGAATGTGGCGAGAAGAGAAAGCTTGTGCACAGTTGGGGGAAAGATAAGTTGGTGCAGCCACCATGGAAAACAGTATTAAGGTTCCTCAATAGAAACTCAAACCTAAAAATAAAACTGCCATGCGAGTTAGTAATTTCACTTTGGGGTATTTATCTGATGAAAATAAAAACAATAACTTAAAAAGATATGTGCAACCCGATGTTCATTGCAGAATTATTTAAAGTAGCCAAACATTGTTAAGCCTTTTTTGATGGATGAATGGATAAACAAAATTTGCTATGTACATATATCCAGCCATAAAAAAGAAGAAAATCTTGCCATTTGCAACATGGATGGAACTTGAGGGCATTGTGCTAAATGAACTAAATCAAATGGAGAAAGAAAAATACCATTTAATCTTATTTACATGTGGGTTATTAAAAAAAAAAAAAAAACACTCCAAAACAGAAGAATGAGTTCAGGAATGCAAAGAGCAGTTTGGTGGTTTCCAGAGGGTCAATGTGGTCAAAATGGGATGGGTGAAGGTAGCCAAAAGATACAAACTTCCAGGTCTAAAATTACTGTCATGAGGATGTAATGTACAGCGTGGTGACTACAGTTAACCCTGTATTTTATACTTGAGAGTAGGTAGGAAAATACATCTTAAAGTTTTCATCATAAGAAAAAAAATTGTTTAACTACATGTTGTGATGGATATTACCATAGCTGTGGTGATTATTTACCAATATGTACAAATACATAAATACTATGTTGTACACTTAAGACTAGTACAATGTTACAAGAATTACATCTCAAAAATTTTAACAATCAAGGTTAGAATACGTGAATTAAATTAGTTCCATCCTTACCTCATTTAGGTTTCTCTGGTGGCTCAAACGGTAAAGAATCTGACTGCAATGTGGAAGACAGATTTTGATACCTGGGGTCAGGATGATCCCCTGGAGAACAGAATGGCAACCCATTCCAGTATTCTTGCCTGGAGAATTCCATGGACAGAGGAACTTGGCAGGCTATACAGTCCACGGATTTGCAAATGGTCAGACACGACTGAGTGACTAACATTTTTACTTAATGTCATTTTTGTGGACCCAAATTAAACTTAGACTACTAAAATATCACTTAGATTTTAAAATACCAAATCTCACTGCATCCTGCAGGGTTGGGACAGACACACAGAAACAGACAGTAAGTCACCTGCACACGAGATATAGGCTTCCTCCTTGGGAGAGCGTGAAGTGTAATTCCAAGGGTCAGAAGGACACTGCCAGAGACAGGTGTCAGTTTTCCGACAGCGGATTCCATCCACCCACCGAGGTCTAGAACCTTCCCTGAGGCCAACAGAAGGGTTGAGGGTTCCACTGTCCCCACAGCCAAGCTGTCTGCAGATCACGGACACAGTGATGTCTTCCATGGGGCTGCGGCAGACACTGCCCAGGTCCCATTGTAGAAAACTTCCAGCCACCCAGCACACTGCTGGTCCTCTCACCATCCTGAGGGCCAGGAACTCTAAGGTTGAAAGGGGAGGAGACAGGACACAGTAAAATCTTTGCTGGATGCTCTAGGTTTTCCTTTCTTCTAGAAATGGTGAACATTCATCTCTGAATGTTCAAGAGATACCCACTAGATGACAAGACTGACATCGCCTCCCTTTTAACTGACTTTGTCCATTTGTGTCTGTCTTTCTATTTCTACCACAATGGTGTAGTGGATTTGAATTGAGAGGAAGACCAAACTTCGTGGGTGCTAGTGAGGGAGGGAAGCTGAATCCTGCTTCCTGACAAAATCTTCAAAGAGTATGTCAAAGGGATGTGATGTGGATACTGGAGGCGATAGGCAGAATAATTAACCCCAGAATGTCCACATCCCAATCTCTGCAACTTGTGAATCTGTTACCATATCGGACAAGAGGGATTTACAAATGTGACTAAGGTAAGGACCGTGGGATGATGAGTTTAAGCTAGAATACTGTATTAACAATGTGAGCCTCATCCTTAGACCCACTGTCTTTACAAGTAGAATACTTTTCTTAGCTCTGGTTAGAGAGAGAGATGTGACTCCGGATAATGGTTGAAGACAGGTGGCATTGCTGATCTGAAAATGGATGAAGGGGGCTATGAACCAAAGAATGTAGGCAGTTTCTAGAAGCTTGAAAAGACAAGAAACAGATTCGCCCCTAAAGCCGCAAAAGTGATGCAGCACTGCTAAAGCTGACCCCAGCGTGAGATCCGTGCTGCACATCTAAGCTACAGAAGTAAGGCAGTAAACAGACATTGTTTTAAACCACTAGTTGGTATGTTGTTACCTAAGCAAATGGAAACTAGTACTGTGGGTTTAAATCTTTTGTATGTAACTGGAGAGACAGCCCTGCTTTCAAGAAAAACTGTGAGAAAAGGCTCTGCCAGGAAACACTGCTGAAAAGAAAGCACCAGAACCTCAGCTGCTGCAGGAGGCAGTGAAAGCACCTCGTCTTCACGTCTGCTGGAAAGACAGGCTCCATGGGAGGAAGCCTCCTTCTCTCGTCCTTTCAGCATCTGTGTGAATGTGTGAGTTGGCCTGGATCTTGATCTCCTTGAACTCCCCTCCTGCTATCCTTGTATTTTCATCCCCTCACCATTTTGCACTTCAGTACTGTAGTCCCTGGTGGTTAGGACAATAATCAAGACTCTGTCTGCAATGTATGAGTCCCAGGTTTGACCCTTGGGTGAGGAAGATCCCTGCAGAAAGAAATGGCAACCCAGTATTCTTGGCTGGAAAATTCAATGGACAGAGGACCCTGCTGGGTTACAGTCGATGGGACTGCAAAAAGTAGGACAGGACTGAAGCAACTCAGCACACTTGCACCACAGTCCTTCTCAATTTGTATAGCCCCTCATTGAAATCTCCCTCCTTATTTCTAACAAGCTTCTCTACATTCTTCTTGGGTCATTGTTTCTACTCTAGATTTCTCCTAAACATGGTACCTCACTTCCAACAATCCACTACTGAGGCTGAAATTTCTCTTCCATACCTGACTCCTAAGTGTTCAATTTTGACCAAGATAATGAAAAGACATGCTATTCTAATATTATCTTGCTACATCACCACCACTTTGACTTATCTTCACATCATTAAAACATGTCTGAAAATACAGAAAAGACAGAACAGAGGGAGGAAACTAGTGACAGAAAGAGAAATAGAAGGAACATGGAACCATTGATAAAAATGTGAGAGCCTAAGTTAGAGCAATGGTAGTCAGGGATACAAACCACAGTCAGGGTTTAAATATCAGAGCACTCTCCACTTCTCTACTTTTAAGTGTACCTTAACTGGAATTAATATCAAGACATCAGTATTCCTAGGATGGTAACATTGGGAGTTCTAATTTCACATCAAGTTCCAACATCACACACTCCATTTTCATTCAGATGCTGATTTATCAAAATAAGGTAGAGACACCTGTAGTGTTTCCACAAATTTATCTGCAGTTGGAACCATGATTAGGACATTGTGACGATTGGGAAGTTTACTTGAGATGCCAGAAAACAGGTTTGTTTAAAACAAAAGCTTCTAACTAAAATTCAAATGCACCTTGAAAATAATTATTTTTAATGAGAATGATAAAGAGAATGGAAGGAAACATTTTGAAGAGATGAATAGATTTATGACATAAGTGCTGTAACAGTTTCAAAATGCATTCTTATCAAGCAGTCTTGTATGTCAGTCAGACCTCAGTAAAGTACTTTTTAAAAAGGAAAAAGAATTGTTTCCTTAAGGGCCTCAACTAGAATCATCAAAAATGCTGAAGATGAGATTAGAAAAGATCACTTTTCCAAAGATCTTTCTGGACA
The DNA here is from genome assembly GCF_001704415.2 of Capra hircus. NCBI lineage: Eukaryota > Metazoa > Chordata > Mammalia > Artiodactyla > Bovidae > Capra > Capra hircus. The sequence goes on from NW_017191084.1 coordinate 10,095, forward strand.
TAACAACCAATAGCTGATTGGCTGTGGTGTTAAGGGCCTACTGCAGATGACCTCAGGGCTCCACTGTCCCACCATCTCAACAGATGGGATGAAGCTCGCCTAAGCCCAGCCTCTTACCTTAGGGAATTCACTGTGATAACTGACAATATCTTCCTCCAGCCCAGCTGCTCTGATGGGATTAATATCCTGGATATCCAATCTGCAATTGTGATAACAACTAGAAGCCCCTGCCAAATACTGTGATTACCCACTCATACCACTTCACTGCTGTCTTTACTACATCCACCTTGGCACGGGTCAAACACACTTCAGTTCTGTTCAGTCTCTCTGTCATGTCCGACTCTTTTGTGAGCCCATGAATTGCAGCACGCCAGCCCTCCCTGTCCATCACCAACTCCCAGAGTTCACTCAGACTTACGTCCATCGAGTCAGTAATGCCATCCAGCCATCTCATCCTCTCTGTCGTCCCCCTTCTCCTCCTGCCCCCAATCCCTCCCAGCATCAGAGTCTTTTCCAATAAGTCAACTCTTCGCATCAAGTGGCCAAAGTACTGGAGTTTTCAGCTTTAGCATCATTTCCTTCCAAAGAAATCCAGGGCTGATCTCCTTCAGAATGGACTGGTTGGATCTCCTTGGCAGTCCAAGGGACTCTCAAGAGTCTTCTCCAACATCAGGTTCAAAAGCATCAATTCTTCACTCAGCTTTCTTCACAGTCCAACTCTCACATCCATACATGACTACTGGAAAAAACATAGACTTGACTACACGGACCTTTGTTGGCAAAGTAATGTCTCTGCTTTTTAATATGCTGTCTAGGTTGGTCCTAACTTTCCTTCCAAGGAGTAAGCATCTTTTAATTTCATGG
>NW_017191085.1:0-10957 GCF_001704415.2 Capra hircus
GTCACGCTTCCCTTCGAGTGGATTAAGGGATCTGTGGCTTCCCTCCGAGGCTTTCCCATGAGGCTTTCCACGAGCTTTCCACAGGGCTGTCCACGTGCCACCGTGGTGTGAGTCGATCCTCGGCTTGAAAGTCGAGACATTGCAGGGAAATCAGTTTTCCCTGGAATGAAATGAGACATCTGGGGACTCTGGAATGGTGGCACCACCCTGGAGTTCCTCTCGGCCTTTCCTGTGGAGAGCGCCTTCTCTTGAGATGCGACAGAACGCGGGAATTCTTTCCCATCCACGCAGGGATTGGATCCTCCTCTCGAGCAAGGAGGCGGAAACGGGGCTCCTCTCGATGTGGGCGGGACGCTCGTGTTCTCTCGAGTGGCGACGGTATGTCGAGAAATTTCTTGAGTTGCAGGCAAGGGTGTGAAGGACCCTTTGGAAGTTCCAGACGTTAGGTGTGATTAGCCTCGAGACGCCTCAGCGGAAATGGGCCTCATCTCACCTGGAGGGGAGAACCTCCTGATTTTCTCCAGTTGCGACCAGGTGCTCTAGACCTACGACCGGGACGTCAAGTACGCGCGCTCTGGTGGCCTCAGGAAAGGCCAGGCCCATTGCGAGTTGCTCGGATCACGTTGGGATTCCTCTCTCGTCGCCGGGGCCTAAGACCTTGTGTGGAGTCGGTGCCGGAACCTGAGGATTCCACTCCAGTGCTGACATGGATCTTGGGGTACTTCTGGAGTCTCCCCAGTGGAGTCAGTCCTCGTCTCGAGTGGGGGCATGCACGAGCGCTTTTCCTCCGAGCTGTAGCAGCAATGTCACACTTCTGTTCGCATGGATCAAGGGATCTGTGGCTTTCCCTCGAGGCTTTCCCCACAAGCGCTTTCCCACGAGGATTTCCCACAGGGCTGTCGCACGTGCCACGTGGTGTGAGTCGATCCTCAGCTTGAAAGTCGAGGCAGTGCAGGGAAAACAGGTTTCCCTGGAATGGACTGGAGACATCTGGGGACTCTGGGAATGGGGCACGACCCTGGAGTTCCTCTCGCCTTTCCTGTGGAGAGTGCCTCCTCTTGAGATTCAACGGGAACGCTGGAATTTCTTTCCCGACCACGCAGGGAAAGGATCCCTCCTCTCGAGCTAGGAGGCGGAAACGGGGCTCCTCTGGATGTGGGCGGACTCTCGTGCTTCCTCTCGAGTGGAACGGGTATGTCGGAAACTTCTTGAGTTGCAGCAAGGGTGTGAAGGACCCGTTGGAAGTTCCAGAGTTAGGTGTGATTAGCCTCGAGACGCCTCAGCGGAAATGGACCTCATCTTGCCTGGAGGGGAGAACCTCCTGGATTTTCTCGAGTTGCGGCAGGTGCTCTCGATTTACGACGGGGGACACAGGGACCCCCTTTGGTGGCCTCAGGAAAGGCCAGTCCCCATGCGAGTTGCACGGGCCCTCTACGGGATTCCTCTCCCGTCGATGCGGGGCCTAAGACCTTGTGTGGAGTCGGTGCCGGAACCTGAGGATTCCTCTCAGTGCTGACATGGATCTTGGGGTACTTCTGGAGTCTCCCCAGGGGAGTCAGTCCTCCTCTAAGTGGTGGCATGCACGTGCGCTTTCCTCCCGAGCTGTAGCAGCAGTGTCACGCTTCCCTTCGCGTGGATCAAGGGATCTGTGGCTTTCCCTCCAGGCTTTCCCAGGAGGCTTTTCCACGATGCTTTCCCACAGGGCTGTCCCACGTGCCACCGTGGTGTGAGTCGATCCTCGGCTTGAAAGTCGAGGCAGTGCAGGGAAAACAGGTTTCCTTGGAATGGACTGAGAAATTGGGGGACTCTGGGAATGGGGGAACGACCCTGGAGTCCTCTCGCCTTTCCTGTGGAGAGTGCCTCCTCTTGAGATGCAACGGGAACGCCAGGAAATTCTTTCCCGAACACGCAAGGGAAAGGATCCCTCCTCTCGAGCTAGGAAGCTGAAACGGGGCTCCTCTGGATGTGGGCGGGACTCTCGTGCTTCCTCTCGACTGGAGACGGGTATGTCGGGGAACTTCTTGAGTTGCAGCAAGGGTGTGAAGTACCCTATGGAAGTTCCAGAGGTTAGGTGTGATTAGCCTCCAGACGCCTCAGCGGAAATGGACCTCATCTTGCCTGGAGGGGAGAACCTCCTGGATTTTCTCGAGTTGCGGCAGGTGCTCTCGATTTACGACGGGGCACACAGGGACCCCTCTGGTGGCCTCAGGAAAGGCCAGTCCCCATGCGAGTTGCATGGGGCCCTCTAGGGATTCCTTCTCCCGTCGATGCCGGGGCCTAAGACCTTGTGTGGAGTCGGTGCCGGAACCTGAGGATTCCTCTCCAGTGCTGACATGGATCTTGGGGTACTTCTGGAGTCTCCCCAGGGGAGTCAGTCCTCCTCTAAGTGGTGGCATGCACGTGCGCTTTCCTCCCGAGCTGTAGCAGCAGTGTCACGCTTCCCTTCGCGTGGATCAAGGGATCTGTGGCTTTCCCCTCCGAGGCTTTCCCAGGAGGCTTTTCCACGATGCTTTCCCACAGGGCTGTCCCACGTGCCACCGTGGTGTGAGTCGATCCTCGGCTTGAAAGTCGAGGCAGTGCAGGGAAAACAGGTTTCCCTGGAATGGACTGAGAAATCTGGGGGACTCTGGGAATGGGGAACGATCCCTGGAGTCCTCTCGCCTTTCCTGTGGCAGAGCGCCTCCTCTTGAGATGCAACGGGAACGCCAGAAATTCTTTCCCGAACACGGCAGGGAAAGGATCCCACCTCTCGAGCTAGGAAGCTGAAACGGGCTCCTCTGGATGTGGGCGGGACTCTCGTGCTTCCTCTCGAGTGGAGACGGGTATGTCGGGGAACTTCTTGAGTTGCAGCAAGGGTGTGAAGTACCCTATGGAAGTTCCAGAGGTTAGGTGTGATTAGCCTCCAGACGCCTCAGCAGGAAATGGGCCTCATCTCGCCTGGAGGGGAGAACCTCTTGGATTTTCTCGAGTTGTGGCAGGTGCTCTCGACTTACGACGGGGACCTCAGGGACCCGCTCTGGTGGCATATCGAAAGGACGGTCGAGTTACTCGACCATGCGAGTTACTCGGGGCCTCTAGGGATTCCTCTCCCGTCGATGCCGGAGCATAAAACCTTGTGTGGAGTAGGTGGCGGAACCGGAGGATTCCTCTCCAGTGCTGACATGGATCTTGGGGTACTTCTGGAGTCTCCCCAGGGGAGACAGTCTTCGTCTCGAATGGGGGCATGAACGTGCGCTTTCCTCCGAGCTTTAGCAACAGTGTCGCGCTTCCCTTCGCGAGTATCAAGTGATCTGTGGCTTTCCCAAGAGGCTTTCCCACGAGGCTTTCCCACGAGGCTTTCCCACAGGGCTGTCCCACGTGCCACCGGTGGTGTGAGTCGATCCTCGGCTTGAAAGTCGAGGCAGTGCAGGGAAAACAGGTTTCCCTGGAATGGACTGAGACATCTGGGGGCTCTGGGAATGGTGAAACGACCCTGGAGTTCCTCTCGCCTTTCCTGTGGAGAGCGCCTCCTCTTGAGATGCGACAGGGAACGCCGGGAATTCTTTCCCGACCACGCAGGGAAAGTATCCCTCCTCTCTAGCTAGGAGGCGGAAACGGGTCTCCTCTGGATGTGGGCGGGACTCTCGTGCTTCCTGTCGAGTGGAGACGGGCATGTTGGGGAACTTCTTGAGTTGCAGCAAGGGTGTGAATGACCCTTTGGAAGTTCCAGAGTTTAGGTGTGATTAGCCTCGAGACCCCTCAGCGGAAATGGGCCTCTTCTCGCCAGGAGAGGAGAACCTCCTGGATTTTCTCGAGTTGCAGCAGGTGCTCTCGACTTACGACGGTGACATCAGGGACCCCCTCTTGTGGCCTCACGAAAGGGAAGTCCCCATGCGAGTTGCTCATGGGTCTCTCGGGATTCGTCTCCCGTCGATGCCGGGACCTAAGATCTTGTGTGGAGTCTGTGCCAAAAACCTGAGGATTCCTCTCCAGTGCTGACATGTATCTTGGGGTATTTCTGGAGTCTCCCCAGGGGAGTCAGTCCTCGTCTCGAGTCGGGGCATGCACGTGCGCTTTCCTCCGAGCTGTAGCAGCAGTGTTGAGCTTCCCTTCGCGAGGATCAAGGGATCTGTGGCTTTCCCTCGAGGCTTTCCCACGACGCTTTCCCACGACGCTTTCCCACAGGACTGGTCCCACCTGCCACCTTGGTGTGAGTCGAACCTCTTCTTGAAAGTCGAGGCAGTGCAGGGAAAACAGGTTTCCCTGGAATGGACTAAGACATCTGTGGGACTCTGGGAATGGTGGCACGACCCTGGAGTTCCTCTCGCCTTCCCTGTGGAGAGCGCCCCCTCTTGAGATGCGATGGGAACGCCAGGGAATTCTTTCCCGACCACGCAGGGAAAGGATCCCTCCTCTCGAGCTAGGAGTCGGAAACGGGGCTCCTCTGGATGTGGGCGGGACTCTCGTTCTTCCTCTCGAGTGGAGACTGGTATGTTGGTGATCTGCTTGAATTGCAGAAAGGGTGTGAAGGACCCTTTGGAAGTTCCAGAGGTTAGGTGTGATTAGCCGTGAGAGAACTCAGTGGAAATGGGCCTCATCTCGCCAAGAAGGGAGAACCTCCTGGATTTTCTCAAGTTGTGGGAGGTGCTCTCGAATTACTACGGGGACCTCAGGGACCCGCTCTGGTGGCCTCAGGAAAGGCCAGTCCCATGCGATTTGCTCGTGGTCCTCTCGGGATTCCTCTCCCATCGATGCCAGGGCCTAAGACCTTGTGTGGAGTCGGTGTTGGAAACTGAGAATTCCTCTCCAGTTCTGACATGGATCTTGGGGTACTTCTGGAGTCTCCCCAGGGGAGTCAGTCCTCGTCTCGAGTGGGGGCATGCACGTGCACTTTCCTCCCGAACTGTAGCAGCAGTGTCACGCTTCCCTTCCCGTGTATCCTAGGATCAGTGGCTTTCCCTCGAGGCTTTAAGCGAGGCTTTCCCACGACGCTTTCCCCACCAGGCTTTCCCACGACGCTTTCCCAAGGTGATGTCCCACGTGCCACCGTGGTGTCAGTCGATCCTCGTCTTGAAAGTTGAGTCAGTGCCGGGGAAAACAGGCTTCTGTGGAATGGACTGAGACATCTGGGGGATCTGGGAATGGTGGCACGACCCTGGAGTACCTCTCGCCTTTCCTGTGGAGAGCGCTCGCTCTTGAGATGTGACGGGAATGCCGGGAATTCTTTCCCGACCAACGCAGGGAATGGATCCCTCCTGTTGAGCTATGAGGCGGAAACGGGGCTCATCTGGATGTGGGCGGGACACTCGTGCTTCCTCTCGAGTGGAAACGGGTATGTCGGGGAACTTCTTGAGTTGCAGAAAGAGTGTGAAGGACGCTTTGTAACTTCCAAAGGTTAGGTGTGATTAGTCTCGAGACGTCTCAGCAGAAATGGTCCTCATCTCGCTGAAAGGGAGAACCTCCTGGATTTATTCAAGTTGCGGCAGGGTGCTCTCGACCTACGACGGGGCCCTCAGGGACCCTCTCTGGTGGCTCAGGAAAGGGCCAGTCCCATGCAAGTTGCACGGGGACCTCTCGGGATTCCTCTCCCGTCGGTGCCGGGGCCTAAGAACTTGTGTGGAGTCGGTGCCGGAAACTGAGGTTTCCTCTCCAGTGCTGACATGGATTTTGGAGTACTTCTGGAGTCTCCCCAGGGGAGTCAGTCCTTGTCTCGAGTGGGAGCATGCACGTGCGCTTTCCTCCCGAGCTGCAGCAGCAGTGTCATGGTTCCCTTCGCGTGGATCAAGGGATCTGTGGCTTTCCCTCGAGGCTTTCCCAAAGGGCTGTCCCACGTGCCACCGTGGTGTGAGTCGATCCTCTTCCTGAAAGTCGAGGCAGTGTAGGGAAAAAAGTTTCCCTGGAATGGACTGAGACATCTGGGGGACTCTGGGAATGGTGGCACGACCCTGGAGTTCCTCTCGCCTTTCCTTTGGAGAGCGCCTCCTCTTGAGATGCGACGGGAGGCCGATAATTCTTTCCCGACCACGCAGGGAAAGGATCCCTCTCTCGAGCTAGGAGGCGGAAACGGGCTCCTCTGCATGTGGGCGGGACTCTCCTGCTTCCTCTCGAGTGGAGTCGGGAATGTTGCGGAACTTCTTGAGTTGCAGCAAGGGTGTGAAGGACCCTTTGGAAGTTCCAGAGTTTAGGTGTGATTAGCCTTGAGACGCCTCAGCGGAAATATGCCTCATCTCGCCTGGACGGGAGAACCTCCTGGATTTTCTCCAGGTGCGACAGGTGCTCTGGACTTACGAAGGGGACCTCAGGGACCCGCTGTGGTTGCGTCAGGAAAGGCCAGTCCCCATGGGAGTTGCTCGGGGGCCTCTCGGGCTTAATCTCCGTCGATGCAGGGGCCTAAGATCTTGTGTGGAGCCGGGTGCAGGGAACCTGAGGATTCCTCTCCAGTCCTGACATGGATCTTGGGGTACTTCTGGAGTCTCCCCAGGGGAGTCAGTCCTCGTCTCGAGTGGGGGCATGCACGTGGGCTTTCCTTTCGAGCTGTAGCAGCAGTGTCCCACTTCCCTTCGGCATGGATCAAGGGATCTGTGGCTTTTCCCCTCGAGGCTTTCCCACGAGGCTTTCCCACGAGGCTTTCCCACAAGGCTGTCCCACGTGCCACCGTGGTGTGAGTCGATCCTCGGCTTGAAAGTCGAGGCAGTGCCAGGGAAAACAGGGTTTCCCTGGAATGGACTGAGACATCTGGGGGACTCCTGGGAATGGTGGCACGACCCTGGAGTTCCTCATCGCCTTTTCGGTTTAGAGCCCCTCCTCTTTGAGATGCCGACGGAATCGCCGGGAATTCTTTTCCCGACCACGCAGGGAAAAGATCCCACCTCTCGAGCTAGGAGGCGGAAACGGGGCTCCTCTGGATGTGGGCGGGACTCTCGGGCTTCCTCTCGAGTGGAGACGGGTATGTGGGGGAGCTTCTTGAGTTGCAGCAAGGGCGTGAAGGACCCTTTTGTAAGTTTCCATAGGTTAGGTGTGATTAGCCTCGAGACCCCTCAGCGGAAATGGGCCTCATCTCGCCTGGGAGGGTTAGAAACTCCTGGATTTTCTCGAGTTGCGGCAGGTGCCCTCGACTTACGACGGGGACCTCAGGGACCGCCTCTGGTGCCCTCAGGAAAGGCCAGGCCCCATGCGAGTTGCTCGAGGGCCTCTAGGGATTCCTCTCCTGTCTATGCCGGGGCCTAAGACCTTTGTGTGGAGTCCGGTGCCAGAACCTGAGGATTCCTCTCCGGTGCTGACATGGGATCTTGGGGTATTTCTGAGGTCTCCCGGAGGAGTCAGTCCCTCGTCTCTAGGGGAGGCATGCATGTGGGCTTTCCTCCCGAGCCTGTAGCAGCAATGTCACGCTTTCCTTTCACGTGGATCAAGGGATCTGTGGCTTTCCCTCGAGGCTTTCACACGAGGCTTTCCCAAGAAGCTTTCCCACAGGGCTGTCCCACGTGCCACCGTGGTGTGAGTCGATCCTCGGCTTGAAAAGTCGAGGCAGTGCAGGGAAACAGGTTTCCCTGGAATGGGACTGAGATATCTGGGGGGACTCTGCGAATGGTGGCACGACACTGGAGTTCCTCTCGCCTTTCCTGTGGAGAGCGCCTCCTCTTGAATTGCGACGGGAACTCGGTGAATTCTTTCCAGACAACGCACGGAAAAGATCCCACCTCTGGAGCTAAGAGGCAGAAATGGGGCTCCTCTGGATGTGGGTGGGACTCTCGTGCTTCCTCTCGAGTGCAGACGGGTATGTCGGAGAACTTCTTGAGTTGCAGCAACTGTGTGAAGGACCCTTTGGAAGTCCCAGAGGTTAGGTGTGATTAGCCTCAACACGCCTCAGCGGAAATGGGCCTCATCTTGCCTGGAGGGGAGAACCTCCTGGATTTTCTCGAGTTGGGGCAGGTGCTCTCGACTTATGACGAGGACCTCAGGGACCCCGCTCTGATGGACTCAGTAAAGGCCAGTCCACATGCGCGTTGCTCAGGGGCCTCTCGGGATTCCTCTCCCTTCTATGCCGGGGCCTACGACCTTGTGTGAATTCGGTGCCGGAACTTGAGGATTCCTCTCCAGTGCTGACATGGATCTTGGGTACTTCTGGAGTCTCCCCAGGGGAGTCAGTCGTAGTCTCGAGTGGGGCATTCACGTGCGATTTCCTCCAGAGCTGTAGCAGTAGTGTCACGCTTCCCTTCGCGTGGATCAAGGGATCTGTGACTTTCCCTCGAGGCTTTCCCACGAGGCTTTCGGGGGCTTTCCCACGAGGCTTTCCCACAGGGCTGTCCCACGTGCCACCGTGGTGTGAGTCGATCCTCGGCTAGAAGTCAAGGCAGTGCAGGGAAAACAGGTTTCCCTGGAATGGACTGAGACATCTGGGGGACTCTGCGTATGGTGGCACGACCCTTGAGTTCCTCTCGCGCTTTTCCTGTGGGAGAGCGCCTCATCTTGAGATGCGACCGTGGAACGCCGAGAATTCATTCCCAACCACACAGGGAAAGGATCCCTCCTCTCGAGCTACGAGGCGGACACGGGGCTCCTCTGGATGTGAGCGGGAGCTCTTCTGCTTCCTCTCCGAGTGGAGACGGGTATGTCATGGAAATTCTTGAGTTGCAGCAAGGGTGTGAAGGACCTTTGGGAGTTCCAGAGATTAGGTGTGATTAGCCTCGAGACGCCTCAGCGAAATGGGCCTCATCTCGCCTGGAGGGCAGAACCTCCTGGATTTTTCTCGAGTTGCGGCAGGTGCTCTCGACTTACGACAGGGACCTCAGGGACCCGCTCTGGTGGCCTCAGGAAAGGCCAGTCCCCATGCGATTTGCTCCGGGGGGCCGCTCGGGATTCCTCTCCCATCGATGCTGGCCCTAAGACCTTGTGTGTAGTCGGTGTCGGAAACTGAGAATTCCTCTGGCAGTGCTGACATCGCTCTTGGGGTACTTCTGAAGTCTCCCCAGGGAGTGAGTCCTCGTCTCCAGTGGGGGTATGCACGTGCGCTTTCCTCCCGAGCTGTAGCAGCAGTGTCACGCTTCCCTTCCCGTGGATCATAGGATCTGTGGCTTTCCCTCGAGGCTTTCCCATGAGGCTTTCCCACGACGCTTTCCCAGCAGGCTTTCCAACGAGGCTTTCCCCCAGTGATGTCCACGTGCCACCGTGGTGTCAGTCGATCCTCGGTTTGAAAGTCGAGGCAGTGCCGGGGAAACAGGCTTCCCTGGAATGGACTGAGACATCTGGGGGGACTCTGGGAATGGTGACACGACCCTGGAGTTCCTCTCGCCTTTCCTGTGGAGAGCGCCCCCTCTTGATATGTGACGGGAACGCCGGGAATTCTTTTCCGAACACGCAGGGAAAGGATCCCTCCTGTCGAACTAGGAGGCGGAAACAGGGCTCCTCTGGATGTGGGCGGGACTCTCGTGCTTCCTCTCCAGTGGAGACGGGTATGTCAGGGAACTTCTTGAGTTGCAGCAAGGGTGTGAAGGGCCCTTTGGAAGGTCCAGAGGTTAGGTGTGATTAGCCTCGAGTCGCCTCTGTGGAAATGGGGCTCATCTAGTCTGGAGGGAAGAACCTCCTGGATTTTCTCGAGTTGTGGCAGGTTCCTCGACTTATGACGGGGACCTCAGGGACTCGCTCTGGTGGCCTCAGGAAGGCCAGTCCCCATGCGAGTGGCTCGGGGGCCTCTCGGGATTTCACTCCTATCGATGCGGGGCCTAAGCCTTGTGTGGAGTCGGTGCAGGAACCTGAGGATTCCTCTCCTTGCTGACATGGATCTTGGGTACTTCTGGAGTCTCCCCAGGGAGTCAAACCTCGTCTCGAGTGGCGGCATGCACATGCGCTTACCTCCCGAGCTGTAGCTGCAGTATCTCGCTTCCCTTCTTGTGGAGTAAGGGATCAGGGGCTTTCCCTCGAGTCTTTCCCACGAGGCTTTCCCACCGAGGCTTTCCCAAAGGGCTGTCCCACATGCCACCGTTGTGTGAGTCGATCCTCGGCTTGAGAGCCAAGTTAATGCAAGGAAAGCAGGTTTCCGTGAAATGGACTGAGACATGTGGGGGACTCTGGAATGGTGGCACCACCCTGGAGTTCCTCTCTCCTTTCCTGTGGAGAGCGACTCCTCTTGAGACGCTATGGGAACGCCGGGAATTCTTTCCCGACAACGCAGGGAAAGGATCCCTCCTCTCGAGCTAGGAGACGGAAACGGGGCTCCTCTGGATGTGGGCAGGCCTCTCGTGCTTCCTCTCGAGTGGAGACAGGTATGTCAGGGAACTTCTTGAGTTGCAGCAAGGACGTGAAGGACCCTTTGGAAGTTTCAGAGGTTAGGTGTGATTAGCCTCGAGACGTCTCAGGCGGAAATGGGCCTCATCTCTCCTGGAGGGGAGAACCTTCTGGATTTTCTCGAGTTGCGGCAGGTGCTCTCGACTTACGACGGGGACCTCAGGGACCCGCTCTTGTGGCCTCAGGAAAGGCCATGCGTGTTGCTCGGGGGGCCTCTCGGGATTCCTCTCCCGTCGATGCCGGGGCCTAAGATCTTGTGTGGAGTCAGTGCCGGAACTGAGGATTCCTCTCCAATGCTGACATGGATCTTGGGGTACTAATGGAGTCTCCCTAGTGGAGGCAGTCCTCGTCTCGAGTGGGGGCATGCACGTGCGATTTCCTCCCGAGCTGAAGCAGCAGTGTCACGCTTCCCTTCGCGTGGATCAAGGGATCTGTGTCTTTCCCTCGAGGCTTTCCCACGAGCCCTTCCACAGGGCTGTGCCACGTGCCACCATGGTGTGAGTCGATCCTCGGCTTGAATGTCGAGGCAGTGCAGGGAAAACAGGTTTCCCTGGAATGGAATGAGACATCCGGGGGACTCTCGAATGGTGGCACGACCCTGCAGTTCCTCTCCCCTTTCCTTTGGAGAGCGCCTCCTCTTGAGATGCGATGGAATGCCGGGAATTCTTTCCCGACCAAGTAGGGAAAGGATCCTCAT
>NW_017191086.1:0-10955 GCF_001704415.2 Capra hircus
CTGCACTGCTTCGACTTTCAAGCTGAGGATCGACTCACATCATGGTGGCACGTGGACAGCCCTGTGGGAAAGCCCGTGGGAAAACCTCGTGGGAAAGCCTCGAGGAAAAGCCACAGATCCCTTGATCGCACGCGAAGGGAAGCGTGACACAGTCGCTACAGCTCTGGAGGAAAGCGCACGTGCATGCCCCAACTCGAGAGGAGGACTGACTCCCCTGGGGAGACTCCAGAAGTAACCCAAGATCCATGTCAGCACTGGAGAGGAATCCTCAGGTTCAGGCACTGACTCCACACAAGGTCTTAGGTCCCGGTATCGATGGTAGAGGCATCCCGAGAGGCCACGGAGCAACGCGCATGGGGACTGGCCTTTCCGAGGCCACAAGAGCGGGTCCCTGAGGTCCCCGTCGTAAGTTGAGAGCACCTGCCGCAACTCGAGAAAATCCAGGAGGTTCTCCCGTGCCAGGCGAGATGAGGGCCATTTCCACTGGAGGCGTCTCGAGGCTAATCACACCTAACCTCTGGAACTTCCAAAGGGTCCTTCCACACCCTTGCTGGCAACTTAAGAAGTTCCCCAACATACCCATCTCCACTCGAGAGGAAGCACGTGAGTTCCGCCCACATCCAGAGAAGCCCGTTTCCGCCTCCTAGCTCTAGAGGAGGGATACTTTCCGCTGCGTAGTCGGGAAAGAATTCCCGACGTTCCCATCGCATCTCAAGAGGAGGCACTCTCCACAGGAATGGCGAGAGGAAGTCCAGGGTCGTGCCACCATTCCCAGAGTCCACCAGATGTCTCAGTCCATTCCAGGGAAACCTGTTTTCCCTGCACTGCCTCGATTTCAAGACGAGGATCGACTCACACCACGGTGTCACGTGGGACAGCCCTGTGGGAAAGCCTCGAGGGAAAACCTCCGAGGGAAAGCCACAGATCCTTGATCCACACCGAAGGCAAGTGGAACACTGCTGCTACAGATCGGGGAAGAAAGCGCACGTGCATGCTCCCACTCGAGACGAGGACTGACTCCCCTGGGGAGACTCCAGAAGTACCCCTAGATCCATGTCAGCACTCGAGAGGAATCCTCAGGTTCCGGCACCGACTTCACACAAGGTCTTAGGCCCCGGCATCGACGAGAGAGGTATCCGGAGAGGCCCCGAGCAACTCACATGGGAACTGGACTTTCCTGAGGCCAACAGAAGCGGGTCGCTGAGGTCCCCCGTCGTAAATCGAGAGCACCGGACGCAACTCGAGAAAATCCAGGAGGTTTTCCCCTCCAGGCGAGATGAGGCCCATTTCCGCTGAGGCGTCAGGAGGCTAATCACACCTAACTTCTGGAACTTCCAAAGGGTCCTTCACGACCCTTGCTGCAACTCAAGAAGTTCCCTGACATACGCGTTTCCATTTGAGAGGAAGCACGAGAGTCACGCTCACATCCAGAGGAGCCCCGTTTCCGCCTCCTAGCTCGAGAGGAGGGATCCTTTCCCTGCGTGGTCCGGGAAAGAATTCCCCGGTGTTCCGGTCGCATCTCAAGAGGAGGCGATCTCGACAGGAAAGACGAGGGGAACTCCAGGGTCGTGACACCATTACCTCAGTCCCACAGATGTCTCAGTCCATTCCAGGGAAACCTGTTTTCCCTGCACTGCCTCGACTTTCAAGCCGAGCATCGACTCACACCACGTTGGCACGTGGGACAGCCCTGTGGAAAGCCTCTTGGGAAAGTCTCGTGGGAAAGCCTCGAGGGAAAGCCACAGGTCCCTTGATCCACGCGAAGGGAAGCGTGACACTGCTACCAGAGCTCAGGAGTAAAGCGCACGTGCATGCCCCCACTCCGAGACGACGACTGACTCCACTGGGGAGACTCCAGAAGTACCCAAGATCAATGTCAGCACTGCAGAGGAATCCTCAGGTTCCGGCACCACTCCACACAAGATCTTAGGCCCCAGCATGGACGGGAGAGGAATTCCGAGAGGCCCCCGAGCAACTCACATGGGGACTGGCCTTTCCTGAGGCCACCAGAGCGGGTCCCTGAGGTCCTCATCATAACTCGAGAGCACCTGCCATAACTCGAGAAAATCCAGGAGGTTCTCCCCTCCAGGCGAGATGAGGACCATTTCCGCTGAGGCGTCTCAAGGCTAATCTCCTCTAACCTCTGGAACTTCCAAAGGGTCATTCACACCCTTGCTGCAACTCAAGCAGTTCCCCGACATACCCGTCTCCAATTGAGAGGAAGCACGAGAGTCCCGCTCACATCCAAGGCAGCCCCGTTTCCGCCTCCAAGTTCGAGAGGGAGGGATCCTTTTCCTGCGTGGTCGGGAAAGAATTCCCGGCGTTCACGTCGCATCTCAAGAGGAGGCGCTGTCCACAGGAAAGGCGAGAGGAACTCCAGGGTCGTGCCACCATTTCCAGAGTCCCCCAGATGTCTCAGTCCATTCCAGGGAAACCTGTTTTCCCTGCACTGCCTCGACTTTCAAGTTGAGGATCGCCTCACACCACGGTGGCAAGTGGGCAGCCCTGTGGGAAAGCCTCGTGGGAAAGCCTCGTGGGAAAGCCTCGAGGAAAAGCCACAGATACCTTGATCCACGCAAAGGGAAGGGTGACAGTGCTGCTACAGCTCGGGAGGAAAGCGCACGTGCATGCCCCCACTCGAGACGTGGACTGACTCCCCTGGGGAGATTCCAGAAGTACCCCAGGATCCATGTCAGCACTGGAGAGGAATCCTCAGGGTCCGGCACCGACTCCAAACAAGGTCTTAGGGCCCGGCATCGAAGGGAGAGGAATCCCGAGAGGCCCCCGAGCAACTCAAATGGGGACTGGCCTTTCCTGAGGCCACCAGAGCGGGTCCCTGAGGTCCCCGTCGTTAGTCGAGAGCACCTGCCGCAACTCGAGAAAATCCAGGAGGTTCTCCCTTCCAGGCGAGATTAGGTCCATTTCTGCTGAGGCGACTCGAGGCTAATCACACCTAAACTCTTGAATTTCCAAAGGGTCCTTCACACCTTTGCTGCAACTGAAGAAGTTCCCCGACATACCCGTCTCCACTCGAGAGGAATCACGAGAGTCCCGCCCACATCTAGAGGAACCCCGTTTCCGCCTCCTAGCTCGAGAGGAGGGATCCTTTCCCTGCATGATCGGGAAAGAATACCCAGCGTTCACGTCGCATCTCAAGAGGAGGCGCTCTCCACAGGAAAGGCGAGAGGAACTCCAGGGTCGTGCCACCATTCCCAGAGTCCCCCAGATGTCTCAGTCCATTCCAGGGAAACCTGTTTCGCTACACTGCCTCGACTTTCAGGAGGAGGATCTATTCACACCACGGTGGCACGTGGGACAGCCCTTTGGGAAAGCCTCGAGGGAAAGCCACAGATCCCTTGATCCACGCGAAGGGAACCGTGACACTGCTCCTGCAGCTCGGGAGGAAAGCGCACGTGAATGCCCCCACTCGAGACGAGGACTGACTCCCCTGGGGAGACTCCAGAAATACTCCAAGATTCATGTCAGCACTGGAGAGGAAACCTCAGTTTCCGGCACCGACTCCACACAAGGTCTTAGGCCCCAGCACCGTCGGGAGAGGAATCCCGAGAGGTCCCCGTGCAACTTGCATGGGGACTGGCGTTTCCTGAAGCCACCAGAGCGGGTCCCTGTGGGCCCCGTCGTAGGTCGAGAGCACCTGCCGCAACTCGAGAAAATCCAGGAGGTTTTCCCCACCAGGCGAGATGAGGCCCATTTCCTCTGAGGCGTCCCCAGGCTAATCACACCTAAACTCTGGAACTTCCAAAACGTCCTTCACATCCTTGCTGCAAATCAAGAAGTTCCCCGACATACCCGTCTCCACTAGAGAGGAAGCACGAGAGTCCTGCCCACATCCAGAGGAGCCCCGTTACCGCCTCATAGCACGAGAGGAGGGATCCTTTCACTGCATGGTCGGGAAATAATTCCCGGCGGTCCCGTCGCATCTCAAGAGGGGACGCTTTCCACAGGAAAGGCGTGAGGAACTCCAGGGTCGTTCCACCATTCACAGAGTCCCCCAGATGTCTCAGGCCATTCCAGGGAAACCTGTTTTCCCGGCACTGCCTCAACTTTCAAGCCGAGGATCGACTCACACAATGGTGGCACGTGGACAGCGCTGTGGTAAAGCCTCGTGGGAAAGCCTGGTTGGAAATCGTCGTGGGAAAGCCTCGTGGAGAGCCTCGAGGGAAAGCCACTGATCCTAGGATACACGGGAAGGGAAGCAGGACACTGCTGCTACAGCTCGGGAGGAAAGCGCACGTGCATGCCCCCACTCGAGACGAGGACTGACTCCCCTGGGGAGAATCCAGAAGTACCCCAAGATCCATGTCAGAACTGGAGAGGAATTCTCAGTTTCCGACACCGACTCCACACAAGGTCTTAGGCCCCGGCATCGATGGGAGAGGAATCCCGAGAGGCCCCCGAGCAAATCGCATGGGATCTGGCCTTTCCTGAGGCCACCAGAGCGGGTCCCTGAGGTCCCCGTAGAAATTCGAGAGCACCTGCCCCAACTTGAGAAAATCCAGGAGGTTCTCCCTTCTTGACGAGATGAGGCCCATTTCAACTGAGTTGTCTCAAGGCCTATCACACCTAACCTCTGGAACTTCCAAAGGGTCCTTCACACCCTTCCTGCAATTCAAGAAGATCCCCAACATACCAGTCTCCACTCGAGAGGAAGAACGAGAGTCCCGCCCACATCCAGAGGAGTCCCGTTTCCGACTCCTAGCTCGAGAGGAGGGATCCTTTCCCTGCGTGGTCGGGAAAGAATTCCCGGCGTTCCCGTCACATCTCAAGAGGGGGTGCTCTCCACAGGAAAGGCGAGAGGAACTCCAGGGTCGTGCCACCATTCCCAGAGTCCCACAGATGTCTTAGTCCATTCCAGGGAAACCTGTTATCCCTGCACTTCCTCGACTTTCAAGAAGAGGATCGACTCACACCATGGTGGCAGGTGGGACAGTCCTGTGGGAAAGCCTCGTGGGAAAGCCTCATGGGAAAGCCTGGTGGGAAAGCGTCGTGGGAAAGCGTCGTGCGAAAGCCTCGAGGGAAAGCCACAGATCCCTTGATCCTCGCGAAGGGAAGCTCAACACTGCTGCTACAGCTCGGAGGTAACCGCACGTGCATGCCACCACTTAGAGGAGGACAACTCCCCTGGGGAGACTCCAGAAGTACCCCAAGATCCATGACAGCACTGGAGAGGAATCCTCAGGTTCCGGCACCGAATCCACACAAGGTCTTAGGCCCCGGCATCGACGGGAGAGGAATCCCGAGAGGCCCCCGAGCAACTCGCATGGGGACTGGCCTTTCCTGAGGCCACCAGAGCGGGTCCCTGAGGTCCCCGTCGTAACGCGAGAACACCTGCACCAACGCGAGAAAATGCAGGAGGTTCTCCCCTCCAGGGGAGATGAGGCCCATTTCCACTCAGGCGTCCCCAGGCTAATTACACCTAACCTCTGGAAGTTCCAAAGGGTCCTTCACACCCTTGCTGCAACTCAAGAAGTTCCCCGACATGCCCGTCTCCAATCGAGAGGAAGCACCAGAGTCCCACCCACATCCAGAGGAGCCCCGTTTCCGCCTCAGCTCGAGAGGAGGGATCTTTCCCCTCGTGGTCGGGAAATAATTCCCGGCGGTCCCGTCGCATCTCAAGAGGGGACGCTTTCCACAGGAAAGGCGTGAGGAACTCCAGGGTCGTTCCACCATTCACAGAGTCCCCCAGATGTCTCAGTCCATTCCAGGGAAACCTGTTTTCCCGGCACTGCCTCAACTTTCAAGCCGAGGATCGACTCACACAATGGTGGCACGTGGACAGCGCTGTGGTAAAGCCTCGTGGGAAAGCCTGGTTGGAAATCGTCGTGGGAAAGCCTCGTGGAGAGCCTCGAGGGAAAGCCACTGATCCTAGGATACACGGGAAGGGAAGCAGGACACTGCTGCTACAGCTCGGGAGGAAAGCGCACGTGCATGCCCCCACTCGAGACGAGGACTGACTCCCCTGGGGAGAATCCAGAAGTACCCCAAGATCCATGTCAGAACTGGAGAGGAATTCTCAGTTTCCGACACCGACTCCACACAAGGTCTTAGGCCCGGCATCGATGGGAGAGGAATCCCGAGAGGCCCCCGAGCAAATCGCATGGGATCTGGCCTTTCCTGAGGCCACCAGAGCGGGTCCCTGAGGTCCCCGTAGAAATTCGAGAGCACCTGCCCCAACTTGAGAAAATCCAGGAGGTTCTCCCTTCTTGACGAGATGAGGCCCATTTCAACTGAGTTGTCTCAAGGCTAATCACACCTAACCTCTGGAACTTCCAAAGGGTCCTTCACACCCTTCCTGCAATTCAAGAAGATCCCCAACATACCAGTCTCCACTCGAGAGGAAGAACGAGAGTCCCCGCCCACATCCAGAGGAGTCCCGTTTCCGACTCCTAGCTCGAGAGGAGGGATCCTTTCCCTGCGTGGTCGGGAAAGAATTCCCGGCGTTCCCGTCACATCTCAAGAGGGGGTGCTCTCCACAGGAAAGGCGAGAGGAACTCCAGGGTCGTGCCACCATTCCCAGAGTCCCACAGATGTCTTAGTCCATTCCAGGGAAACCTGTTATCCCTGCACTTCCTCGACTTTCAAGAAGAGGATCGACTCACACCATGGTGGCAGGTGGGACAGTCCTGTGGGAAAGCCTCGTGGGAAAGCCTCATGGAAAGCCTGGTGGGAAAGCGTCGTGGGAAAGCGTCGTGCGAAAGCCTCGAGGGAAAGCCACAGATCCCTTGATCCTCGCGAAGGGAAGCTCAACACTGCTGCTACAGCTCGGAGGAAACCGCACGTGCATGCCACCACTTAGAGGAGGACAACTCCCCTGGGGAGACTCCAGAAGTACCCCAAGATCCATGACAGCACTGGAGAGGAATCCTCAGGTTCCGGCACCGAATCCACACAAGGTCTTAGGCCCCGGCATCGACGGAGAGGAATCCGAGAGGCCCCCGAGCAACTCGCATGGGGACTGGCCTTTCCTGAGGCCACCAGAGCGGGTCCCTGAGGTCCCCGTCGTAACGCGAGAACACCTGCACCAACGCGAGAAAATGCAGGAGGTTCTCCCCTCCAGGGGAGATGAGGCCCATTTCCACTCAGGCGTCCCAGGCTAATTACACCTAACCTCTGGAAGTTCCAAAGGGTCCTTCACACCCTTGCTGCAACTCAAGAAGTTCCCCGACATGCCCGTCTCCAATCGAGAGGAAGCACCAGAGTCCCACCCACATCCAGAGGAGCCCCGTTTCCGCCTCAGCTCGAGAGGAGGGATCTTTCCCCTCGTGGTCGGGAAAGAATTCCCGGCGTTCCCGTCGCATCTCAAGAGGAGGCGCTCTCCACAGGAAAGGAGAGAGGAACTCCAGGGTCGTGTCAACATTCCCAGAGATTTCCAGATGTCTCAGTCCATTCCAGGGAAACCTGTTTTCCCGGCACTGCCTCGACTTTCAAGCCGAGGATCGACTCACACCACGGTGGCACGTGGGACAGCCCTGGGGGAAAGCCTCGTGGGAAAGCCTCGTGGGAAATCCTCGTGGGAAAGCTCGAGGGAAAGCCACAAATCCCTTGATCCACGCGAAGGGAAGCGTGACACTGCTGCTACAGCTCGGGAGGAAAACGCACGTGCATGCCACGACTTAGAGGAGGATTGACTCTCCTGGGGAGACTTCAGAAGTACCCCAAGATCCATGTCAGCAATGGAGAGTAATTCTCAGGTTTTGCCCACAGACTCCACATAAGATCTTAGGCCCCGGCTTCGACGGGAGAGGAATCCCGAGAGGCCCCGAGAGGCCCCCGAGCAACTCGCATGGGGTCGGGCCTTTCCTGAGGCCAACAGAGCGGGTCCCTGAGGTCCCCGTCGTAGGTCGAGAGCACCTGCCGCAACTCGAGAAAATCCAGGAGGTTCTCCCTCCAGGCGAGATGAGGCCCATTTACGCTGAGGCGTCTCGAGGCTAATCACACCTAAACTCTGGAACTTCCAAAGGGTCCTTCCCACCCTTGCTGCAACTCAAGAAGTTCCCTGACATAACCCGACTACACTCGAGAGGAAGCACGAGAGTCCCGCCCACATCCAGAGGAGCCCCGTTTCCGCCTCCTAGCTCGAGAGGAGGGATCCTTTCCCTGCGTGGTCGGGAAAGAATTCCCGGCGTTCCCGTCACATCTCAAGAGGAGGCGCTCTCCACAGGAAAGGCGAGAGGAACTCCAGGGTCATGCCACTATTCCCAGAGTCCCCCGGATGTCTCAGTCCATTCCAGGGAAACCTGTTTTCCCTGCACTGCCTCGACTTTCAAGACGAGGATCGACTCACACCACGGTGGCACGGGGGACAGCCCTGTGGGAAAGGCTCGAGGGAAAGCCCCTGATCCCTTGACCCACGCGAAGGGAAGTGTGACACTGCTGCTACAGCTTGGGAGGAAAGCGCACGTGCATGCCCTCACTTGAGACGAGGACTGACTCCCCTGGGGAGACTCCAGAAGGAACCCAAGATCCATGTCAGAACTGGAGAGGAATCCTCAGGTTCCGGCACTGACTCCACACAAGGTTTTAGGCCCCAGCATCGACGGGAGAGGAAACCCGAGAGGCCCGCGAGAGGCCCCCGAACAACTCGCAAGGGGAGTGGCCTTTCTTGAGGCCACCAGAGCGGGTCCCTGAGGTCCCCGTCGTAAGTCGAGAGCACCTGCCGCAACTCGAGAAAATCCAGGAGGTTCTCGCCTCCAGGCGAGATGAGGCCCATTTCCGCTGAGGCGTCTCGAGGCTAATCACACCTAAACTCTGGAACTTCCAAAGGGTCCTTGACACCCTTGCTGCAACTCAAGAAGTTCCCCGACATACCCGACTCCACTCGAGAGGAAGCACGAGAGTCCCGACCACATCCAGAGGAGCCCCGTTTCCGCCTCCTAGCTCGAGACGAGGGATCCTTTCCCTGCGTGGTCGGGAAAGAATTCCCGGCGTTCCCGTCGCATCTCAAGTGGAGGCGCTCTCCACAGGAAAGGCGAGAGGAACTCCAGGGTCGTGCCACATTCCCAGAGTCCCCCAGATGTGTCAGTCCATTCCAGGGAAACCTGTTTTCACTGCACTGCCTCGACTTTCAAGCCGAGGATCGACTCACACCACGATGGCACGTGGGACAGCCCTGTGGGAAATCCTCGTGGGAAAGCCTCGTGGGAAAGCCTCGAGGGAATGCCACAGATCCCTTGTTCCAAGCAAAGGGAAGCGTGACACTGCTGCTTCAACTCGGGAGGAAAGCGCACGTGCATGCAACCACTCGAGACGAGGACTGAGTCTCCTGGGGAGTCTCCAGAAGTACCCCCAGATCCATGTCAGCACTGGAGAGGAATCCTCATGTTCCGGCACCGAATCCACACAAGGTCTTAGGCCCCGACATCGTCGGAAGAGGAATCCCGAGAGGCCGTCGAGCTACTCGCATGGGGACTGGCCTTTCCTGAGGCCACAAGAGCGGGTCCGTAAGGTCCCCATCGTGAGTCGAGAGCACCTGTCGCAACTCGCGAAAATCCACGAGGTTCTCCCCTCCAGGCGAGATGAGGTCCATTTCCGCTGAGGGGTCTCGAGGCTAATCACACCTAACCTCTGGAACTTCCAAACGGTTCTTCACATCCTTGCTGCAACTCAGGAAGTTCCCCGACATACCCGACTCCACTCGAGAGGAAGCACGAGAGTCCCGCCCACATACAGAGTAGCCCACTTTCCGCCTCCTAGCTCAAGAGGGGGGATCCTTTCACTGCGTGGTCGGTAAGAATTCCCGGCGTTCCCGTCCCATCTCAAGTGGAGGCCCTGTCCACAGGAAAGGCGAGAGGAACTCCAGGGTCGTGCCACATTCCCAGATTCCCCCAGATATCTCAGTCCATTCCACGGAAAACTGTTTTCCCTGCACTGCCTCGACTTTCAAGCCGAGGATCGACTCACACCATGGTGGCACGTGGGAGAGCCCTGTGGGAAAGCCTCGTGGGACAGCCTCGTGGGAAAGCCTCGAGGGAAAGCCCCTGATCCCTTGATCCACGCGAAGGGAAGCGTGAGACTGCTGTTACAGCACGGCAGGAAAGCGCACGTGCATGCCCTCACACGAGACGAGGACTGATTCCCCTGGGGAGACTCCAGAAGTACCCCAATATCCATGTCTGCACTGGAGAGGAATCCTCAGGTTCCGGCACCGACTCCACACAAGGTCTTAGGCCCTGGCATCGATGGGAGAGGAATCGCGAGAGCCCGCGAACAACTCGCATGGGGACTGGCCTTTCCTGAGGAAACCAGTCCCGGTCCCTGAAGTCCCCATCGTAAGTCGAGAGCACCTGCCGCAACTCCAGAAAATCCAGGAGGTTCTCCCCTCCAGCGAGATGAGGACCATTTCCGCTGAGGCGTCTCGAGGCTATTCACATCTAACCTCTGGAACTTCCAAAGGGTCCTTCACACCATTGTTGCAACTCAACAAGTTCCCCGACATACCCGTCTCCACTCAAGAGGAAGCACGAGAGTCCTGCCCACATCCAGAGGAGCCCCGTTTCCGCCTCCTAGCTCGAGAGGAGGGATCCTTTCCCTGCGTGGTTGGGAAAGAATTCCTGGCGTTCCCGTCGCATCTCAAGAAGAGGCGCTCTCCACAGGAAAGGCGAGAGGAACTCCAGGGTCGTGCCACCATTCCCAGAGTACCCCAGATGTCTCCGTCCATTCCAGGGAAACCTGTTTTCCCTTCACTGCCTCGACTTTCAAGCCCAGGACCGACTCACACCGTGCACGTGGGACAGCCCTGTGGAAAGCTCGTGGGAAAAGCCTCGTGGGGAAAGCCTCGTGGGAAAGCCTCGTGGGAAAGCCTCGAGGGAAAGCCACAGATCCCTTGATCACGCGCGAGGGAAACATGACACTGCTGCTACAGCTCGGGAGGAAAGCGCACGTGCATGCCCCCAATCGAGACGAGGACTGACTCCCCTGGGTAGACTCCAGAAGTA
>NW_017191087.1:0-10955 GCF_001704415.2 Capra hircus
GAAAGCCTCGTGGGAAAGCCTCGTGGGAAAGCTCGAGGAAAGCCACAGATCCCTTGATCCACACTGCACACTGCTGCTACAGCTCGGGAGGAAAGCGCACGTGCATGCCCCCACTCGAGACGAGGACTGACTCCCCTGGGGAGACTCCAGAAGTACCCCAAGATCCATGTCAGCACTGGAGAGGAATCCTCAGGTTCCGGCACGACTCCACACAAGGTCTTAGGCCCAGCATCGACGGGAGAGGAATCCGAGAGGCCCCGAGCAACTCGCATGGGGACTGGCCTTTCCTGAGGCACCAGAGCGGGTCCCTGAGGTCCCCGTCGTAAGTCGAGAGCACCTGCCGCAACTCGAGAAAATCCAGGAGGTTCTCCCCTCCAGGCGAGATGAGGCCCATTTCCGCTGAGGCGTCTCGAGGCTAATCACACCTAACTCTGGAACTTCCAAAGGGTCCTTCACACCCTTGCTGCAACTCAAGAAGTTCCCCGACATACCCGTCTCCACTCGAGAGGAAGCACGAGAGTTCCCCCACATCCAGAGGAGCCCCGTTTCGCCTCCTAGCTCGAGAGGAGGGATCCTTTCCTGCGTGGTCGGGAAAGAATTCCCGGCGTTCCCGTCGCATCTCAAGAGGAGGCGCTCTCCACAGGAAAGGCGAGAGGAACTCCAGGGTCGTGCCACCATTCCAGAGTCCCCAGATGTCTCAGTCCATTCCAGGGAAACCTGTTTTCCCTGCACTGCCTCGACTTTCAAGCCGAGGATCGACTCACACCACGGTGGCACGTGGGACAGCCCTGTGGGAAAGCCTCGTGGGAAAGCCTCGTGGGAAAGCCTCGAGGGAAAGCCACAGATCCCTTGATCCACACGAAGGGAAGCTGACACTGCTGCTACAGCTCGGGAGGAAAGCGCACGTGCATGCCCCACTCGAGACGAGGACTGACTCCCCTGGGGAGACTCCAGAAGTACCCCAAGATCCATGTCAGCACTGGAGAGGAATCCTCAGGTTCCGGCACTGACTCCACACAAGGTCTTAGGCCCCAGCATCGACGGGAGAGGAATCCCGAGAGGCCCCCGAGCAACTCGCATGGGGACTGGCCTTTCCTGAGGCACCAGAGCGGTCCCTGAGGTCCCCGTCGTAAGTCGAGAGCACCTGCCGCAACTCGAGAAAATCCAGGAGGTTCTCCCTCCAGGCGAGATGAGGCCATTTCCGCTGAGGCGTCTCGAGGCTAATCACACCTAACCTCTGGAACTTCCAAAGGTCCTTCACACCCTTGCTGCAACTCAAGAAGTTCCCCGACATACCCGTCTCCACTCGAGAGGAAGCACGAGAGTCCCGCCCACATCCAGAGGAGCCCCGTTTCCGCCTCCTAGCTCGAGAGGAGGGATCCTTTCCCTGCGTGGTCGGGAAAGAATTCCCGGCGTTCCCGTCGCATCTCAAGAGGAGGCGCTCTCCACAGGAAAGGCGAGAGGAACTCCAGGGTCGTGCCACCATTCCAGAGTCCCCCAGATGTCTCAGTCCATTCCAAGGAAACCTGTTTTCCCTGCACTGCCTCGACTTTCAAGCCGAGGATCGACTCACACCACGGTGGCACGGGACAGCCCTGTGGGGGGAAAGCCCCTCATGGGAAAGCCTCGAGGGAAAGCCACAGATCCCTTGATCCACGCGAAGGGAAGCATGACACTACTGCTACAGCTCGGGAGGAAAGCGCACGTGCATGCCCCCACTCGAGACGAGGACTGACTCCCCTGGGGAGACTCCAGAAGTACCCCAAGATCCATGTCAGCACTGGAGAGGAATCCTCAGTTCCGGCACCGACTCCACACAAGTCTTAGGCCCCAGCATCGAAGGGAGAGGAATCCCGAGAGGCCCCGAGCAACTCGCATGGGGACTGGCCTTTCCTGAAGCCCAGAGCAGGTCCCTGAGGTCCCCGTCGTAAGTCGAGAGCACCTGCCGCAACTCGAGAAAATCCAGGAGGTTTTCCTCCAGGCGAGATGAGGCCCATTTCCGCTGAGGCGTCTCGAGGCTAATCACATCTAACATCTGGAACTTCCAAAGGGTCCTTCACACCCTTGCTGCAACTCAAGAAGTTCCCCGACATACCCGTCTCCACTCGAGAGGAAGCACGAGAGTCCGCCCACATCCAGAGGAGCCCCGTTTCCGTCTCTAGCTCGAGAGGAGGAACCTTTCCTGCGTGGTCGGGAAAGAATTCCCGGCATTCCCGTCGTATCTCAAGAGGAGGCGCTCTCCACAGGAAAGGCGAGAGGAACTCCAGGGTCGTGCCACCATTCCAGAGTCCCCAGATGTCTCTGTCCATTCCAGGGAAACCTGTTTCCCTGCACTACCTCGACTTTCAAGCCAAGGATCGACTCACACCACGGTGGCACATGGGACAGCCTGTGGAAAGCCTCGTGGGAAAGCCTCGTGGGAAAGCCTCGTGGGAAAAAGCCTCGAGGGAAAGCCACAGATCCCTTGATCCACTCGAAGGGAAGCGACACTGCTGCTACAGCTCGGAGGAAAGCGCACGTGCATGCCCCACTCGAGACGAGGACTGACTCCCCTGGGGAGACTCCAGAAGTACCCAAGATCCATGTCAGCACTGGAGAGGAATCCTCAGGTTCCGGCACTGACTCCACACAAGGTCTTAGGCCCCAGCATCGACGGAGAGGAAACCCAGAGGCCCCGAGAGCCCGAGCAACTCGCATGGGGACTGGCCTTTCCTGAGGCCACCAGAGCGGGTCCTGAGGTCCCCGTCGTAAGTCGAGAGCACCTGCCGCAACTCGAGAAATCCAGGAGGTTCTCCCTCCAGGCGAGATGAGGCCCATTTCCGCTGAGGCGTCTCGAGGCTAATCACACCTAACCTCTGGAACTTCCAAAGGGTCCTTCACACCTTGCTGCAACTCAAGAAGTTCCCGACATACCCGTCTCCACTCGAGAGGAAGCACGAGAGTCCCGCCCACATCCAGAGGAGCCCCGTTTCGCCTCCTAGCTCGAGAGGAGGGATCCTTTCCCTGCGTGGTCGGGAAAGAATTCCCGGCGTTCCGTCGCATCTCAAGAGGAGGCGCTCTCCACAGGAAAGGCGAGAGGAACTCCAGGGTCGTGCCACCATTCCCAGAGTCCCCCAGATGTCTCAGTCCATTCCAGGGAAACCTGTTTTCCCTGCACTGCCTCGACTTTCAAGCCGAGGATCGACTCACACCACGGTGGCACGTGGGGTGTGGAAAGCCTCGTGGGAAAGCCTCGTGGGAAAGCCTCGAGGGAAAGCCCCTGATCCCTTGATCCACGCGAAGGGAAGCGTGACACTGCCTACAGCTCGGGAGGAAGCGCACGTGCATGCCCCACTCGAGACGAGGACTGACCTGGGAGACTCCAGAAGTACCCAGATCCATGTCAGCACTGGAGAGGAATCCTCAGGTTCCGGCATCCACACAAGTCTTAGGCCCCATCGAGGAGAGGAATACTCGCATTGGCCTTTCCTGAACCAAGGTCCCAGTCGAGAGCACCTGCCGCAACTCCCAGGAGGGCGGAGAAACGGGCTCCTCTGGATGTGGGCGGGACTCTCGTGCTTCCTCTCGAGTGGAGACGGGTATGTCGGGGAACTTCTTGAGTTGCAGCAAGGGTGTGAAGGACCCTTTGGAAGTTCCAGAGGTTAGGTGTGATTAGCCTCGAGACGCCTCAGGAAATGGGATCTCGCCTGGAGGGGAGAACCTCCTGGATTTTCTCGAGTTGCGGCAGGTGCTCTCGACTTACGACGGGGACCTCAGGGACCCGCTCTGGTGGCCTCAGGAAAGGCCAGTCCCCATGCGAGTTGCTCGGGGGCCTCTCGGGATTCCTCTCCGTCGATGCCGGGGCCTAAGATCTTGTGTGGAGTCGGTGCCGGAACCTGAGGATTCCTCTCCAGTGCTGACATGGATCTTGGGGGTACTTCTGGAGTCTCCCAGGAGTCAGTCCTCGTCTCGAGTGGGGGCATGCACGTGCGCTTTCCTCCGAGCTGTAGCAGCAGTGTCACGCTTCCCTTCGCGTGGATCAAGGATCTGGCTTTCCCTCGAGGCTTTCCCACGAGCTTTCCCACGAGGCTTTCCCACAGGCTGTCCCACGTGCCACCGTGGTGTGAGTCGATCCTCGGCTTGAAAGTCGAGGCAGTGCAGGGAAAACAGGTTTCCCTGGAATGGACTGAGACATCTGGGGGACTCTGGGAATGGTGGCACGACCCTGGAGTTCCTCTCGCCTTTCCTGTGGAGAGCGCCTCCTCTTGAGATGCGACGGGAACGCCGGGAATTCTTTCCCGACCACGCAGGGAAAGGATCCCTCCTCTCGAGCTAGGAGGCGGAAACGGGGCTCCTCTGGATGTGGGCGGGACTCTCGTGCTTCCTCTCGAGTGGAGACGGGTATGTCGGGAACTTCTTGAGTTGCAGCAAGGTGTGAAGGACCCTTTGGAAGTTCCAGAGGTTAGGTGTGATTAGCCTCGAGACGCCTCAGCGGAAAAGGGCCTCATCTCGCCTGGAGGGGAGAACCTCCTGATTTTCTCGAGTTGCGGCAGGTGCTCTCGACTTACGACGGGACCTCAGGACCCGCTCTGGTGGCCTCAGGAAAGGCCAGTCCCCATGCGAGTTGCTCGGGGCCTCTCGGGATTCCTCTCCCGTCGATGCGGGGCCTAAGACCTTGTGTGGAGTCAGTGCCGGAACCTGAGGATTCCTCTCCAGTGCTGACATGGATCTTGGGGTACTTCTCCCAGGGGAGTCAGTCCTTGTTTCGAGTGGGGACATGCCGTGCGCTTTCCTCCGAGCTGTAGCAGCAGTGTCGTGCTTCCCGTCGAGTGGATCAAGGGATCTGTGGCTTTCCCTCGAGGCTTTCCACACGAGGCTTTCCCGAGGCTTTTCCCACGAGGCTTTCCCAAGGCTTTCCCACAGTGCTGTCCATGTGCCACCGTGGTGTGAGTCGATACTTGGCTTGAAAGTCGAGGTAGTGCAGGGAAACAGGTTTCCCTGGAATGGACAGAGACATCTGGGGGACTCTCAGGAATGGTGGCACGACCCTGGAGTTCCTCTCGCCTTTCCTGTGGAGAGCGCCTCCTCTTGAGATACGACGGGAATGCGGGAATTCTTTTCCGACCGCATGGAAAGGTTCCTCCTATCGAGCTAAGAGACGGAAACGGGGCTCCTCTGGATGTGGGCGTGACTCTCGTGCTTCCTCTCGAGTGGAGACGGGTATGTCGGGGAACTTCTTGTGTTGCAGCAAGGGTGTGAAGGACCCTTTGGAAGTTCCAGATGTTAGATATGATTAGCCTCGAGACGCCTCAGCGGAAATGGGCCTCATCTCGCCTGGAGAGGAAAACCTCCTGGATTTTCTCGAGTTGCGGCAGGTGCTCTCGACTTACGACGGGGACCACAGGGACCTGCTCTCGAGGCTTCAGTAAAGGCCAGTCCCCATGCGAGTTGCTCGGGGGCCTCTCGGATTCCTCTCCCTTCGATGCTGGGGCGTAAGATCTTGTGTGGAGTCGGTGCCGGAATCTGAGGATTCCTCTCCAGTGCTGACATGGATCTTGGGTACTTCTGGAGTCTCCAGGGGAGTCAGTCCTCGTCTCGCGTGGGGGCATGCACGTGCGCTTTTCCTCCCGAGCTGTAGCAGTAGTGTCATGCTTCCCTTCGCGTGGATCATGGGATCTGTGGCTTTCCCGAGGCTTTCCATGAGGCCACCAGGCTTTCCATGAGGCTTTCCCAGGGCTGTCCTGCGTGCCACGGTGTGTGTCGATCCTCGGCTTGAAAGTCGAGGCAGTGCAGGAAAAACAGGTTTCCCTGGAATGGACTGAGACATCTGGGGACTCTCGGGAATGGTGGCACGACCCTGGAGTTCCTCTCGCCTTTCCTGTGGAGAGCGCCTCCTCTTGAGATGGGACGGGAACGCCGGGAATTGTTTCCCGACCACGCAGGGAAAGGATCCCTCCTCTCGCTAGGAGGCGAAATGGGGATCCTCTGGATGTGGGCGGGACTCTCGTACTTCCTCTCGAGTGGAGACGGGTATGTCGGGGAACTTCTTGAGTTGCAGCAAGGGTGTGAAGGACCCTTGGAATTTCCAGAGGTTAGGTGTGATTAGCCTCGAGACACCTCAGCGGAAATGGCCTCATCTCGCCTGGAGGGGAACCTCCTGGATTTTCTCGAGTTGCGGCAGGTGCTCTCGACTTTCGACGGGGACCTCAGGGACCCGCTCTGGTGGCCTCAGGAAAGGCCAGTCCCCATGCGAGTTGCTGGGGCTTCTCGGGGCCACTGGGGTTTCCTCTCCCGTCGATGCTGGGCCTAAGACCTTGTGTGGAGTCAGTGCCGGAACCTGAGGATTCCTCTCCAGTGCTGACATGGATCTTGGGTACTTCTGGAGTCTCCCCAGGGGAGTCAGTCCTTGTTTCGAGTGGGGGCATGCACGTGCGCTTTCCTCCCGAGCTGTAGCAGCAGTTTCGTGCTTCCCTTCGTGTGGATCAAGGGATCTGTGGCTTTCCCTCGAGGCTTTCCCACGAGGCTTTCCCGAGGCTTTCCCACGAGGCTTTCCCAGGGCTGTCCCACGTGCCACCGTGGTGTGAGTCGATCCTTGGCTTGAAAGTCGAGGTAGTGCAGGGAAACAGGTTTCCCTGGAATGGACTGACATCTGGGGGACTCTGGGAATGGTGGCACGACCCTGGAGTTCTCTTGCCTTTCCTGTGGAGAGCGCCTCCTCTTGAGATGCGACGGGAATGCCGGGAATTCTTTCCCGACCACGCATGGAAAGGTTCCCTCCTATCGAGCTAAGAGACGGAAACGGGGCTCCTCTGGATGTGGGCGTGACTCTCGTGCTTCCTCTCGAGTGGAGACGGGTATGTCGGGGAACTTCTTGAGTTGCAGCAAAGGTGTGAAGGACCCTTTGGAAGTTCCAGATGTTAGATATGATTAGCCTCGAGACGCCTCAGCGGAAATGGGCCTCATCTCGCCTGGAGAGGAAACCTCCTGGATTTTCTCGAGTTGCGGCAGGTGCTCTCGACTTACGACGGGGACCTCAGGGACCCGCTCTGGTGGCCTCAGGAAAGGCCAGTCCCCATGCGAGTTGCTCGGGGCCTCTCGGATTCCTCTCCCGTCGATGCTGGGGCCTAAGACCTTGTGTGGAGTCGTGCCGGAACCTGAGGATTCCTCTCCAGTGCTGACATGGATCTTGGGGTACTTCTGGAGTCTCCCCAGGGGAGTCAGTCCTCGTCTCGAGTGGGGCATGCACGTGCGCTTTCCTCCCGAGCTGTAGCAGCAGTGTCGCTTCCCTTCGTGTGGATCAAGGGATCTGTGGCTTTCCCTCGAGGCTTTCCGAGGCTTTCCCACGAGGCTTTCCCACAGGGCTGTCCAACGTGCCACCGTGGTGTGAGTCGATCCTCGGCTTGAAAGTCGAGGCAGTGCAGGAAAACAGGTTTCCCTGGAATGGACTGAGACATCTGGGGGACTCTGGAATGGTGGCACGACCCTGGAGTTCCTCTCGCGCCTTTCCTGTGGAGAGCGCCTCCTCTTGAGATGCGACGGGAACGCCGGGAATTCTTTCCGACCACGCAGGAAAGGATCCCTCCTCTCGAGCTAGGAGGCAGAAACGGGGCTCCTCTGGATGTGGGGGAACTCTCGTGCTTCCTCTCGAGTGGAGACGGGTATGTCGGGGAACTTCTTGAGTTGCAGCAAGGGTGTGAAGGACCCTTTGGAAGTTCCAGAGGTTAGGTGTGATTAGCCTCGAGACGCCTCAGCGGAAATGGCCTCATCTCGCCTGGAGGGGAAATTTTCTCGAGTTGCCAGGTGCTCTCGACTTACGACGGGGCCTCAGGGACCCGCTCTGGTGCCTCAGGAAAGGCCAGTCCCCATGAGAAAACAGGCGTAACCTCTGGAACTTCCTCCTTCACACCCTTGCTGCAGAGTTCCCCGACATACCCGTCTCCACTCGAGAGAAGCACGAGAGTCCCCCACATCCAGAGGAGCCCGTTTCCGCCTCTAGCTCGAGAGGAGGGATCTTTCCTGCGTGGTCGGAAAAGAATTCCCGGCGTTCCCGCATCTCAAGAGGAGGCGCTCTCCACAGGAAAGGCGAGAGGAACTCCAGGGTCGTGCCACATTCCAAGAGTCCCCAGATGTCTCAGTCCATTCCAGGAAAACCTGTTTTCCCTGCACTGCTCGACTTTCAAGCCGAGGATCGACTCACCACACGGTGGCACGTGGACAGCCCTGTGGGAAAGCCTCGTGGGAAAAAGCCTCGTGGGAAAGCCTCGAGGGAAAGCCACAGATCCCTTGATCCACGAAGGGAAGCACGACACTGCTGCTACAGCTCGGAGGAAAGCGCACGTGCATGCCCCCACTCGAGACGAGGACTGACTCCCTGGGGAGACTCCAGAAGTACCCCAAGATCCATGTCAGCACTGGAGAGGAATCCTCAGGTTCCGGCACTGACTCCACACAAGGTCTTAGGCCCAGCATCGACGGGAGAGGAATCCCGAGAGGCCCCGCAACTCGCATGGGGACTGGCCTTTCCTGAGGCCACCAGAGCGGGTCCCTGAGGTCCCCGTAAGTCGAGAGCACCTGCCGCAACTCGAGAAAATCCAGGAGGTTTTCCTCTCCAGGCGAGATGAGGCCCATTTCCGCTGAGGCGTCTCGGGCTAATCATATCTAACATCTGGAACTTCCAAAGGGTCCTTCACACCCTTGCTGCAACTCAAGAAGTTCCCCGACATACCCGTCTCCACTCGAGAGGAAGCACGAGAGTCACGCCCACATCCAGAGGAGCCCCGTTTCCGTCTCTCTCGATAGAGGAGGGAACCTTTCCATGCGTGGTCGGGAAAGAATTCCCGGCATTCCCGTCGTCTCAAGAGGAGGCGCTCTCCACAGGAAAGGCAAGAGGAACTCCAGGGTCGTGCCACATTCCAGAGTCCCCAGATGTCTCTGTCCATTCCAGGGAAACCTGTTTCCTGCACTACCTCGACTTTCAAGCCAAGGATCGACTCACACCACGGTGGCACATGGGACAGCCCTGTGGGAAAGAAAGCCTCGTGGGAAAGCCTCGTGGGAAAGCCTCGAGGGAAAGCCACAGATCCCTTGATCCACACGAAGGGAAGCACGAAACTGCTGCTACAGCTCGGGAGGAAAGCGCACGTGCATGCCCCCACTCGAGAACGAGGACTGACTCCCCTGGGGAGACTCAGAAGTACCCAAGATCCATGTCAGCACTGGAGAGGAATCCTCAGGTTCCGGCACTGACTCCACACAAGGTCTTAGGCCCAGCATCGACGGGAGAGGAAACCCAGGGCCCCGAGAAGCAACTCGCATGGGGACTGGCCTTTCCTGAGGCCACCAGAGCGGGTCCCTGAGGTCCCCGTAAAGTCGAGAGCACCTGCGCAACTCGAGAAAATCCAGGAGGTTCTCCCTCCAGGCGAGATGAGGCCCATTTCCGCTGAGGCGTCTCGAGGCTAATCACACCTAACCTCTGGAACTTCCAAAGGGTCCTTCACACCCTTGCTGCAACTCAAGAAGTTCCCCGACATACCCGTCTCCACTCGAGGAAGCACGAGAGTCCCGCCCACATCCAGAGGATCCCGTTTCCGCCTCCTAGCTCGAGAGGAGGGATCCTTTCCCTGCGTGGTCGGGAAAGAATTCCGGCGTTCCGTCGCATCTCAAGAGGAGGCGCTCTCCACAGGAAAGGCGAGAGGAACTCCAGGTCGTGCCACCATTCCAGAGTCCCCAGATGTCTCAGTCCATTCCAAGGAAACCTGTTTTCCCTGCACTGCTCGACTTTCAAGCGAGGATCGACACACACCACGGTGGCACGCAGGACAGCCCTGTGGGAAAGCCGTGGGAAGCCTGGTGGGAATCCTCATGGGAAAGCTCGAGGGAAAGCCACAGATCCCTGATCCACGCGAAGGGAAGCATGACACTACTGCTACAGCTCGGAGGAAAGCGCACGTGCATGCCCCCACGCGAGACGAGGACTGACTCCCCTGGGAGACTCCAAAGTACCCCAAGATCCATGTCAGCACTGGAGAGGAATCCTCAGATTCCGGCACCGACTCACACAAGATCTTATGCCCAGCATCGAAGGGAGAGGAATCCCGAGAGGCCCCGAGCAACTCGCATGGGGACTGGCCTTTCTGAAGCCGAGAGCGGTCCCTGTGGTCCCCGTCGTAAGTCGAGAGCACCTGCCGCAACTCGAGAAAATCCAGGAGGTTTTCCTCTCCAGGCGAGATGAGGCCCATTTCCGCTGAGGCGTCTCGAGGCTAATCATATCTAACATCTGGAACTTCCAAAGGGTCCTTCACACCCTTGCTGCAACCAAGAAGTTCCCCGACATACCGTCTCCACTCGAGAGGAAGCACGAGAGTCACGCCCACATCCAGAGGAGCCCCGTTTCCGTCTCTTAGCTCGATAGGGAACCTTTCCATGCGTGGTCGGGAAAGAAATTCCCGGCATTCCCCGTCGTATCTCAAGAGGAGGCGCTCTCCACAGGAAAGGCAAGAGGAACTCCAGGGTCGTGCCACCATTCCAGAGTCCCCCAGATGTCTCTGTCCATTCCAGGGAACCTGTTTCCCTGCACTACCTCGACTTTCAAGCCAAGGATCGACTCACACCACGGTGGCACATGGACATGTGGAAGCCTCGTGGAAAGCCTCGTGGGAAAGCCTCGTGGGAAAAGCCAGGGAAAGCCAGATCCTTGATCCACTCGAGGGAAGCACGAACACTGCTGCTACAGCTCGGGAGGAAAGCGCACGTGCATGCCCCACTCGAAACAAGGACTGACTCCCCTGGGGAGACTCAGAAGTACCCAAGATCCATGTCAGCACTGGAGAGGAATCGCAGGTTCCGGCACTGACTCCACACAAGGTCTTAGGGCCCAGCATCGACGGGAGAGGAAACCCCCAGTGGCCCCCCCCCCGAGCAACTCGCATGGGGATTGGCCTTTCCTGAGGCCACCAGAGCGGGTCGCCTGAGGTCCC
>NW_017191088.1:0-10954 GCF_001704415.2 Capra hircus
CCTCTCAGGATTCCTCTCCCGTCGATCCCAGGCCTAAGATCTTTTGTGGATTCGGTGCCGGTACGTGAGGATTTCTCTCCAGTGCTGACATGGACCTTGGGGGTACTTCTGGAGTCTCCCTAGGGAGTCAGTCCTCGTCTCGAGTGGGGCATGCACGTGTGCGCTTTCCTCCCGAGCTGTGCAGCAGTGTGGCGCTTCCCTTTGCGTGGATCAAGGATCTGTGGCTTTCCATCGAGGCTTTCCCAGGCTTTCCCACGAGGCTTTCCCACAGGCCTTCCCACAGGGTGTCCCACGTGCCACCGTGGTGTGAGTCTATCCTCGGTTGAATTCGAGCGACACAAAATTCAGGTTTCCCTGGATGGACTGAGTCATCTGGGGGACTCTGGGAATGGTGGCACGACCCTGGATTTCCTCTCGCCTTTCCTGTGGAGAGGACCTCCTCTTGAGATGCAAAGGGAAGGCCGGGAATTCTTTCTCACACGCAGCAGGGAAAGGATCCCTCCTCTCGAGCTAGAGGCGGAAACGGGGCTCCTCTGGATGTGGGCAGAACTCTCGTGCTTCCTCTCGAGTGGAGACGGGTATGTCGGGGAACTTCTTGAGTTGCAGCAAGGGTGTGAAGGATCCTTTGGAATTTCCAGAGGTTAGGTGTGATTAGCCTCGAGATGCCTCAGCGGAAATGGCCTCATCTCGCCTGGAGGGGAGAACCTCCTGGATTTTCTTGAGTTGCGGCAGGTACTCTAGACTTAGGACGGGGACTTCAGGGACCCGCTCTGGTGGCCTCAGGAAAGGCCAGTCCCCATGCAAGTTGCTCCTGGGCCTCTCGGGATTCCTCTCCCGTCGATGCCGGGGCCTAAGACCTTGCGTGGAGTCGGTGCCGGAACCTGAGGACTCCTCTCCAGTGCTGACATGGATCTTGGGGTACTTCTGGAGTTTCCTCAATGGAGTCGGTCGTCATCTCGAGTGGGAGCATGCACGTGCGCTTTCTTCCCGAGCTGTAGCAGCAGTGTCACGCTTCCCTTCGCGTGGATCAACGGATCTGTGGCTTTCCCTGGAGACTTTCCCACGAGGCTTTCACACGAGGCTTTCCCACAGGGCTGTCCCACGTGCCACCATGGTGTGAGGCCATCCTTGGCTTGAAAGCCGAGGCAGTGCAGGGAAAACAGGTTTCCCTGGAATGGACTGAGACATCTGGGGGACTCTGGGAATGGTGGCACGACTGTGGAGTTCGTCTCGCCTTTCCTGTGGAGAGTGCCTCCTCATGAGATGCGAAGGGAACTCCGGGAATTCTTTCCCGACCACGCAGCGGAAAGGATCCCTCCTCTCGAGCTAGGAGGCGGAAACGGGGCTCCTCTGGATGTGGGCGGGACTCTCGGGCTTCCTCTCGAGTGGAGACGGGTAAGTCGCTTAACTTCTTGAGTTGCAGCAATAGTGTGAAGGTCCCTTTGGAAGTTGCAGATGTTTAGGTGTGATTAGCCTCGAGACGCCTCAGCGGAAATGGGCCTCATCTCGCCTGGAGGGTCGAACCTCCTGGATTTTCTCGACTTGAGGCAGGTGCTCTCGACTTACGACGGGGACCTCAGGGACCCGCTCTGGTGGCCTCAGGAAAGGCCAGTCCCCATGGAGTTGCTTGAGGGCCCCTCGGGATTCCTCTCCCCGTCGATGCCGGGGCCTAAGTCCTTGTGTGGAGTCACTGCCGGGAACCTGAGTATACCTCTCCAGTGCTGACATGGATCTTGGGGTACTTCTGGAGTCTCCCCAGGGGAGTCAGTCCTCGTCTCGAGTGTGGGCATGAACGTGCTCTTTCCTTCCGAGCTGTAGGCAGCAGTGTCGCGCTTCCCCTTCGCCATGGATCAAGGCATCTGTGGCTTTTCCCTCGAGGCTTTCCCAGGAGGCTTTCCCACAGGGCTGTCCCACAGGGCTGTCCCACGTGCCCACCCGTGGTGAGAGTCGATCCTCGGCTTGAAAGTCGAGGCAGTGCAGGGAAAACAGTTTTCCCTGGAATGGACTGAGACATCTGGGGGACTGTGGGAATGGTGGCACGACGCTGGAGTTCCTCTCGCCTTTCCTGAGGAAAGCGCCTCCTCTTGAGATGCGACGGGAACGCCGGGAATTCTTTCCCAACCACGCAGTGATAGCATCCCACCTCTCGAGCTATGAGGCGGAAACGGGCCTCATCTGGATGTGGGCAGGACTCCTGCGCTTCCTCTCGAGTGGAGACGGGTATGTCGGGGAACTTCTTGAGTTGCACCGAGGGTGTGAAGGACGCTTTTGAAGTTCCAGAGGTTAGCTGTGATTAGCCCCAAGACGCCTCAGCGGAAATGGGCCCCATCTCGCCTGGAGGGGAGAACCTCCTGGATTTTCTCCAGAGTCAGGTGCTCACAACTTACGACCGGGACCTCAGGGACCTGCTCTGGTGACCTCAGGAAAGACCAGTCCCCATGCGAATTGCTCGGGGCCTCTCAGGATTACTCTCCCGTCGATGCCAGGGCCTAAGACATCGTGTGGAGATGGTGCCGGAACCTCAGGATTCCTCTCCAGTGCTGACAAGGATCTTGAGGGACTTCTGGAGTCTCCCCAGGGAAGTCAGTCCTCGTCTCCAGTGGTGGCATGCACGTGCGCTTTCCTCCCGAGCTGTAGCAGCAGTGTCACGCTTCCCTTGGCGTGGATCAAGGGATCTGTGGCTTTCCCTCGAGGATTTCCCACGAGGTTTTCCCACGAGGCTTTCCCACAGGGCTGTCCCACGTGCCACCGTGGTGTGAGTCGATCCTGGGCTTGAAAGTCGAGGCAGTGCAGGGAAAACAGGTTTCCCTGGAGTGGACTGAGATATCTGGGGGACTCTGGGAATGGTGGCACGACCCTGGAGTTCCTCTCGACTTTCCTGTGGAGAGCGCCTCCTCTGGAGATGCGACGGGAACCCCAGGAATTCTTTCCCGACACGCAGTGAAAGGATACCTCGTCTCGAGCTATGAGGGAGAAAAGGGGCTCCTCTGGATGTGGACGGGACTCTCGTGCTTCCTCTCGAGTGGAGACGGGTATGTCGGGGAACTTCTTGAGTTGCAGCAAGGGTGTGAAGGACCCTTTGGAAGTTCCAGAGGTTAGGTGTGATTAGCTTCGAGATGCCTCAGCGGAAATGGACCTCATCTCACCTGGAGGGGAGAATATCCTGGATTTTATCGAGTTTCGGCAGGTGCTCTCGACTTACGACGGGTACCTCAGTTATCCGCTCTGGTGGCCTCAGGAAAGGCCAGTCCCCAAGCAAGTTGCTCGGGGCCTCTCGGATTCCTCTCCCGTCGAAGCCTGGGCCTAAGTCGTTGTGTGGAGTCGGTGCCGGAACCTGAGGATTCCTCTCCAGTGCTGACATGGATCTTGGGGTACTTCTGGAGTCTCCCCAGGGGAGTCAGTACTCGTCTCGAGTGGGGGCATGCACGTGCGCTTTCCTCCCGAGCTCTAGCAGCAGTGATACGCTTCCCTTCGCGTGGATCAAGGGATCAGTGCCTTTCCCTAGAGGCTTTCCCACGAGCCTTTCCCACGAGGATTTACCCCGAGGCTTTCCCACAGGGCTATCCCACGTGCCACCGTGGTTTGAGTCGATCCTGCCGTGAAATTCGAGGCAGTGCAGGGAAGACAGTTTCCTCTGGAATGGACTGAGACATCTGGGTGACTCTGTGAATGGTGGCTCGACCCTGGAGTTCCTCTCGCCTTTCCTGTGGAGAGCGCTTCCCCTTGAAATGCGAGCGGAATGGCGTGTATTATTTCCTGACCAAGCAGGGAAAGGATCCCTCATCTCGAGCTTCGATACCAAAACGGCGTCTCCTCTGGATGTGGGCGGGACCCTCGTGCTTCCTCTCGAGTGGAGACGGGTATGTCGGGGAACTTCTTGAGTTGCAGCAAGGACCCTTTTGAATTTCCAGAATTTAGGTGTGATGAGCCTCCTGACGCCTCAGAGGAAATGGGCCTTATCTCGCCTGGAGGGGAGAACCTCCTGGATTTTCTAGAGTTGGGCAGGGTCTCTCGAGTTACGACAGGGACCTCAGGGACCCGCTCTGGTGGCCTCAGGAAAGACCAGTGCCCATTGGAGTTGCAAGGGCGCCTTTCGGGATTCAATTCCGGTCGATGTCGGGGCCTAAGACCTTTTGTGGAGTCGGGGCTGGAACCTGAGGATTCCTCTTCAGTGCTGACATGGATCTTGGCTTACTTCTGGAGTTTCCCCTTGGGAGTCTGTGCTCATCTCATGCGGGGAAATGCACGTGAGCTCTCCTCAGGAACTGTAGCAGCAGTGTCACACTTCCCGTCGCGTGGATCAAGGGATCTGTGGCTTTCCCTCGAGGCTTTCCGACGAGGCTTTCCCACAGGGCTGACCCACGTTCCATGGTGTAGTGAGTGGATCCTCGGCGTGAAAGTAGAGGCAGTGCAGGGAAAGCAAGTTCCTCTGGAATGGACTGACATCTGGGGGTCCCTTGGAATTGTGGCACGACACTGGGGTTTCTCTCGCTTTTCCTGTTGAGAGCGCCTCCTCTTGAATTACGACGGGAAAGCCGGGAATTCTTTCCAGACGAAGCTGGAAAAGAATCCATCATCTAGAGCTACGAGGTGGAAGCCAGGCTCCTCTGGATGTGGGCGGGACTCTCGTGCTTCCTCTCGAGTGGAGACGGGTATGTCGGGGAACTTCTTGAGTTGCAGCAAGTGTGGGAAGGACCCTTTGGAAGTTCCAGAGGTTAGATGTGTTTAGCCTCAAGACGCCTCAGCGGAAATGGGCCTCATCTCGACTGAAGGGGAGAACCTCCTGGATTTTCTCGAGTTGTGGCAGGTGCTATTGAGTTACGACAGGGACCTCAGGGACCCGCTCTGGTTGCCTCAAGAAAGGCCAGTCGCCATGCGAGTTGCTAGGGGTCCTCTCAGGATTCCTCTCCCGTCGATGCCAGGGCCTAAGACCTTTTGTGGAGTTGTGTTCAGAACCTGAGGATTCCTCTCCAGGGCTGACATGCATCTAGGGGTACTTCTGGAGTCTGCCCTGGGGAGTCAGTCCTCGGCTCGAGTGGGGTCATGCACGTGCGCTTTCCTTCCGAGAGGTAGCAGCAGTGTAACGCTTCCATTCGCATGGATCAAAGGATCTGTGGCTTTCCCTCGAGGCTTTCCCACGAGGCTTTCCAACAGGGGTGTCCCACGTGCCACCGTAGTGTGAGTCAATCCTCCGCGTGAATGTCGAGGCAGTGCAGGGAAAACAGGTTTCCCTGTAATGGACTGAGACATCTGGGGGACTCTTGGAATGTTGGCACGACCCTGGAGTTCCTCTCGCCTTTCCTGTTGAGAGCGCCTCCTCTTGAGATGCGGCGGGAACGGCGGGAATCCTTTCCCGATGAAGCAGGGAAAGGATCCCTCATTTCGAACTACGAGGCGGAAATGGGGCTCCTCTGGATGTGGGCGGGACCCCCGTGCTTCCTCTCGAGTGAAGACGGGTTTGTCGGGGAACTTCTTGAGTTGCAGCAAGGGTGTGAAGGACCCTTTGGAAGTTCCACAGGTTAGGTGTGATTAGCCTCGAGACACCTCAGCGGAAATGGGCCTCATCTCGCCTGGAGGGGAGAACCTCCTGGATTTTACCGAGTTGTGGTAGGTGCTCTAGAGTTACGACGGGGACCTCAGGGACTCGCTCTGGTGGCCTCAGGAAAGGCCAGTCCCCATGCGAGTTACCATGGGGCCTATAGGGATTCCTCTCCCATCGATGCCGGTGCCTAAGACCTTGTGTGGAGTCGGGGCCAGACCCTGAGGATGCCTCTCCAGTGCTGACATGAATCTTTCCATACTTCTGGAGTCTCACCAGGGGAGTCAGTCCTCATCTCGTGTGGGGGCATGCACCTGCGATTTCCTCACAAGCTGTAGCAGCAGTGTCACGCTTGCCGACATGTGGTTCAAGGGATCAGTCGCTTTGCATCGAGGCTTTCCCACGAGGCTTTCGAACAGGGCTGTCCCACATGTCACGGTGGTGTGAGTCTATCCTCGGCGTGAACGTCGAGGCAGTGAAGGGAAAGCAGGTTCTTCTGGAATGGACGGAGACATCTGGGGGACTCTTGGAATGCTGGCAAGGCCCTGGAGTTCCTCTCGCCTTTCCTGTGGAGAGTGCCTCCTCTTGAGATGCGACGGGAAGCCCGGGAATTCTTTCCCGACGATGAAGGGAAAGGATCCCTCTTCTCGAGCTACGAGGCGGAAACGGGGCTCCGCTGGATGTGGGTGGGACCCTCGTCCTTCCTCTCGAGTGGAGATGGGTATGTCGGAGAACTTCTTGACTGGCAGCAAGGGTGTGAAGGACCCTTTCGAAGTTCCAGAGGTTAGTTGTGATTAGCCTCGAGACGCCTCAGCGGAAATGGGCCTCATCTCGCCTGGAGGGGAGAACCTCCTGGATTTTCTCGAGTTGCAGCTTCCTCTCGAAGTAGGCCCCTGTCCCCTTGCGGAGGGTGTCATGCCTCTTTTCTCCTCACTACCAAAGGGTGGAGCCAAGCTCGCTCTGTCAGAGGTACAAAAACAGCAATTGAATGGATTTTCAAGCTCTTGTTAGGCTGCACCCTTTCAGGGCCACTTTACTGAAACAGGTGCTCTGTGTCCCCTGGTTGGGTATGCAGGTTCACAAACAGGGTGAGATCCTGTCCAAGCCAAGAATTTTCCTGAAAGACCTAGGCTCACTAGAGCTCTCCTCCGGAGCAAAGGGGATAGAGGAGATGTATGGAGGAGTCTTTGCCTTTCCCTGTGAGTGTGGGGGCTACTCCCTACGGCCCCAGGCTCATAGATAACTGCCTCTAAGAAAGGAATTGGCAAGAAGCGCTATTCTTGGAGGTTGGGACAGGGAGTTCGCAGCATGTGGGGAAAGAAAGACTTCTTCGGGGAAGAAGAGGCAACCACCGGGGGTGTGTTTGCAAGCCTCTATTTGGAAGGAACAGGTTTGCTTATACAACTCAAGACCTCCAGATCTGCTCAGAGGACTGAAGTTCCAGAGACAGGGCCATGTATCTCCCTTCCCTTTGAGATCCTTGCAAAGACATTCCTAGCAGATCGTGGGAGTGCCCATGAAGAAGCAAGCAGCGGGAGTGTGCTTGACATCACTGGCTGCCTACCTGGGCTCAGCTCCTCAAGGGGCCTTTCTCTCCTGGTAGGCCCTATGTCCCCTTTTGGAGAGGGTGGTGCCTCTTCCTCCACACTGCCAAAGGGTGGAGGTGGAGCAAACTCGTTCTCTCTGAGGTAAAAAAAAAAAGACAAATTGGATGGTTTTTAAGCTCTTGCTATGCTGCACCCCTCCAGGACCCACTCGAGCAAAACAGGTGCCCTGTGGCCCCTAGGTCGGGTATGCAGGTTCACACACGGGTGTGATCCCGTCAAAGCCAAGAATTTTCCTGACAGACCTAGGCTCACTAGAGCTCTCCTCCAGAGGAAAGGGACAGAAAGACGTGTGTGTGGAGGTGGCTCTGCCTTTCCAGGTCCCAATCTCAGGGATAACTGCCCCTAAGAAAGGAACTGCTGCTGCTGCTGCTGTTAAGTTGCTTCAGTCGTGTTCAACTCTGTGCGACGCCATAGACGGTAGCCCACTAGCTCCCCCGTCCCTGGGATTCTCCAGGCAAGACAGTAAGTGGGTTGCCATTGCCTTCTCCAATGCATGAAAGTGAAAATGAAAGTGCAGTCGCTCAGTCGTGTCCGACCCTCAGCGACCCCACGGACTGCAGCTACCAGGCTTCTCCGTCCATAGGATTTTCTGAAAGGAACTGCAAAAAGCGCTTTTCCAGGAGCTGGGAAAGGGAGTTCGCAGGATGTGGGGAAGAGAGCCTCCTTCGGGGAAGAATAGCGGCCACTTGTTTTGTGTTGCAAACCTCTATTTGAAGGAACAGGTTAGCTTATACAAAGGAGACCTCCAGATCTGCTCAGAGGACCGAAGTTGCAGAGGCAGGTCGGTGTATTTTCCCTTCACTTTGCGATCCTTGCAAAGACATTCCTTGTGATAGATGATTCAGCAAGGGCCTTTGAGACTGTTGTTTTCTTTCCTAGGTTCAAAGATTCCTTCGTTCCTAATATAGATATCCTAGAAATTATGTGACATCCGTGAAAATCTGATATGTCCTGGTCAAATGCTGTCAGTTATAATTCCAGTTATCATATTAAAGCATTTCAAGTCACAGCAGTGACCAGATTACATTGTCAATTTCTATTAATCAGGTTTTAACCATGTCTCTATGTTCACACTGATGCCTTTGCAGAAATACTGCTACTTCAAGATATATCGAATATACTTTTTTTAAGCTTACTGATAATTGTTTGTTTGTTTGTTTGTCTTCTGGTAGCTGGTACAGATGGAATTTAGTCTCCTCTCTAGGTTAAGAGCACAAAGTTTTTAGAATGCAATTTTGATAACAGACTATGAGTTTCTTTACCTTTCATTGATTTATAATTGTTTTATCATCTGTTTTTTACTTCGGTAAAGTAAATAAGCCTTATTTAAGATTTTGGTACATGTAGGATGGACTAAGCTTTCCCCACTCTTGCAAGTTCCCTTAACCCTTCAGATTCTTCTCGTGGGACCAAGATCTCACTTTCCTCCAGAGGGACAATCAAGCTTTTTATTAGTTGATCTGCCCCTGACATCAGAGTCAATTTGAGCATGAGTTGGCCTATAATTTAGGCATGAAACTATGACTACATA
The DNA here is from genome assembly GCF_001704415.2 of Capra hircus. Lineage (NCBI taxonomy): Eukaryota > Metazoa > Chordata > Mammalia > Artiodactyla > Bovidae > Capra > Capra hircus. The sequence goes on from NW_017191088.1 coordinate 8,678, forward strand.
AAGAAAAGGTGACTTTATGATTCAGGGATGGCCATGATATGCCTTGCACTTCAGAGAAAATGGGTTAAAATGATTTTTTTTTTTCTTCAAAACTGCACAGCCAGTTCTTTCAGCTAACCCCTGGACTTCCAAAGGGTTCTTCACACCCTTGCTGCAACTCAGAAGTCCCCGCAACCGGTCTCCACTCGAGAGGAAGCACGAGAGTCCCGGGCACATCCAGAGGAGCCCCGTTCCGCCTCCTAGCTTGAGGAGGAATGATCCTTTCCCTGCGTGGTCGGGAAAGAATTCCCAGCGTTCCCGTCGCATCTAAGAGGAGGCGCTCTCCACAGGGGAGGCGAGAGGAACTCCAGGATCGTGCCACCATTCCAGAGTCAACCAGATGTCTCAGTCCATTCCAGGGAAACCTGTTTTCTCAGCACTGCGTCGACTTTCAAGCCGAGGATCGACTCACACCACGGTGGCACGTGGGACAGCCCTGTGGGAAAGCCTCGGGAAAGCCTCGTGGGAAAGCTCGAGGGAAAGACACAGATCTTGATCCACCGCGAAGGGAAGCGTGACACTGCTGCTACAGCTCGGGAGAAAGCGCACGTGTATGCCCCCTCTCGAGACGAGGACTGAGTCCCCTGGGGAGACTCCAGAAGTACCCCAAGATCCATGTCGCACTGGAGAGGAATCCTCAGGTTCGGCACTCCACACAAGATCTTAGGCCCGGCATCGACGGGAGAGGAATCCTGAGAGGCCCCGAGCAACTCGCATGGGGACTGGCTTTCCTGAGCCACTAGAGCGGCCCTGAGGTCCCCGTCGTAAGCGGAGAGCACTGTCGCAACTCGAGAAAATCCAGGAGGTTCTCCCTCAAGGCGAGATGAGGCCCATTTCCGCTGAGGCGTCCCGAGGCTAATCATTTCTAACATTGGAACTTCCAAAGGGTCCTTCACACCCTTGCTGCAACTCAAGAAGTCCCCGACATACCCGTCTCCACATCAGAGGAACACGAGAGTCCCGCCATATCCAGATGAGCCCCGTTTCCGCCTCTAGCTGAGATGAGGGATCCTTTCCCTGCGTGGTCGGAAAGAATTCCGGTGTCCCGTCACATCTCAAGAGGAGGCCTTCCCAGGAAAGGCGAGAGAACTCCAGGGTCGTGCACCATTCCCAGAGTCCCCCAGATGTCTCGTCCATTCCAGGAAACGGTTTTCCCTGCACTGCCTCGACTTTCAAGCGGAGGATCGACAACACCACGGTGCACGTAGGACAGCCCTGTGGGAAAGACTCAAGGGCAAGCCTCGTGGGAAAGCCTCGAGGGAATGCCACAGATCCCTTGATCCACACGAAGGGAAGCAAGACACTGCTGCTGGAGCTAGGGAGGAAAGCACACGTGCATGCCGCCACTCGAGGAGAGACTGACTCCCCTGGGGAGACTCCGGAAGTACCCCAAGATCCATGTCAGCACTGGAGAGGAATGCTCATGTTCCGGCACCCGATTCCACACAAGGTCTTAGGCCGCGGCATCGACGGGAGAGGAATCCCGAGAGGCCCCGAGCAACTCGCATGGGGACTGGCCTTTCCTTAGGCCACTAAAGCGGGTCCCTGAGGTCCCCGTCGTAATTCGAGAGCACCTGCCGCAACTCGAGAAAATCCAGGTGGTTTCTCCTCCAGGCGAGATGAGGCCCATTTCGCTGAGGCGTATCGAGGCTAATCACACCTAACCTCTGGAACTTCCAAAGGGTCCTTCACACCCTTGCTGCAACTCAAGAAGTTCCCGACATACCCGTCTCCACTCGAGAGGAAGCACGAGAGTCCCGCCCACATCCCAGAGGAGCCCGTTTCCGCCTCCTAGCTCGAGAGGAGGGATCCTTTCCCTGCGTGGTCGGGGAAAGAATTCCCGGCGTTCCCGACGCATCTCAAGAGGAAGCGATCTCCACAGGAAAGGCGAGAAGAACTCCAGAGTCGTGCCACCATTCCCAGAGTCAACCAGATGTCTCAGTCAATTGCAGGGAAACCTGTTTTCCGTGCACTGCCTCGACTTTCAAGCCGAGGATCGACTCACACCACGGTGGCACGTGGGCAGCTCTGTGGGAAAGCCTCGTGGAAAGCCTCGTGGGAAAGCCTCGAGGGAAAGCCCTGATCCTTGATCCACGCAAGGGAACATGACACTGCTGCTACAGCTCGGGAGGAAAGCGCACGTGCGTGCCCCCACTCGAGACGAGGACTGACTCCCCTGGGGAGACTCCAAAAGTACCCCAAGATCCATGTCAGCACTGGAGAGGAATGCTCAGGTTC